>NW_010351016.1:0-551 GCF_000700745.2 Antrostomus carolinensis | reverse complement strand
AATAAAATAAAATAAAATAAAATAAATCCATGCTAAGTTTTCCAAGGGTAGATTGCAATTCCCAGCAGTGGGGCCACAAGGAATAGCTACTCAGCTGGCAACTGAACCACAAGGTTTTAAATAGATAGTTCAAAGCCAGAGATTATTCTCTTATCCTGTGTTGTCAGTGTTAGAAGGCTGTGAGGAAATGTAATACTGACCTACAGAGAAGCAGCAAAAATGTTTCACTTTAAAGTTAAATTATCTACCTTTGCCTTTCCAAACCCACATTTTGGATGATTTGCAAGGTATCAATACAATTTAAAACACTGGGTAGCTGTAGAAACCAGTTAAAGACCCATGGTTCAGTTTTAGGGCAATCAAGAAGCTTTTAGTTCTTGCATGGTTGTCATTTTCCTTTTGACCTGTGAAGAACTTTCTCATTAAAAATAAGGTTCCCCTCTGGGATGAGAAGCTGTTTCTAGCGTCAGTTCATGGTAGTCACGTACAAGTACTTGGGAGAACAAGTGATTTTGCTAGGAGAAAAAAGAGAAGAGAAGAAAAAAGAGAAG
>NW_010351015.1:0-556 GCF_000700745.2 Antrostomus carolinensis | reverse complement strand
CATTCTGTGATTCTGTGATTTCCAGCACTCACCAAAAGCTGCCTAATTCAGAAACATGGCTCTGCTCTCCAAACCCAACCTTTTTTTTTTTTTTTTTTCCTGAGCACTGTTTTTAACAAAGGTCTTGCACAGATGAGGCATATCAACCCGTGACACAGGAGCTCTGCTTGTTCTGTGTGAACCAGGCCTGCCAGAGCTCTCCCTGGATTTTATTGGTAGTGCTGGGATCTCTGGCACCAGTGAAATGTGCATACAGATAAGGTATCTCAAAGATCTTCAGTTTCCTGTGCAGTAGTGTGTTCCTCAGCATGTTCAAATTCCCTCTCTGCAAAGCTGCTTGTACTGTTTTCAAGGTCCCCTTTCTTCATCTGTTTATTTTTCAAAGTTTTGGGCACAGGAGACCTGGAGAAACAATGCTGACTTTTGTTTGATTTTGTTTTCCTCTGCTAGCTTACCTGAGGATGTATTGACTGCAGTGATGATTTGCTCCCCTATCTTTCCTGCCTTTAAGAGGGACCTGTTGGTGTTGAGATCTCAGTGTGACAGGACCTGCATG
>NW_010351014.1:0-555 GCF_000700745.2 Antrostomus carolinensis | reverse complement strand
AGTGAACTTCATCAGGTTCCTCTGCACCCAAAGCAATTTCTCTTGTACTGGGCTTTCACTAAGTTTTAGCCAAGCTGAAAGAGAAGATAGTCTCTGCTTCTCTCTCTCTATATATATATCTAGTGAAAATGTGTACGTACAATCCACCAGCAAGTGGCTGATGATTCACCAGTGATCTCTGGGATGAGAGAGGCTGAAGAGCTCGAAGCCTGTGTGCTTTGTGGGAAATGACAAACTCCCAACTTAACGTCAAGAACAAACAATCCCCCTCCACCCCCAAATCCTTCTGTTACGCTCAGCGATGTTCTGGGAGTGGCATTGTAAGTCAGCATTTTCTGACATCTAAATATGAATTGAAAAAAAAAATAAATTCCTATTGACTTGTCAGAAATCATCTGTTCTGGTGGCTGACATGGAAAACCTGAACTGCACTTCATAACTCTGGTCTCTTTTGCTTCTTCATGGGAAGTGCTGATGTCATGTGCTTCAAAAGTGCCAATATGACGTAGAGTTTGAAATGGGCTGATTTTTCACAGAATCACAGAATGTTGGGGA
>NW_010351013.1:0-554 GCF_000700745.2 Antrostomus carolinensis | reverse complement strand
GACAATCTCCTGAGGTCCCTTCCTGCCTAAATCATGTTATTATTTTTATGATCTTCATTTATGACTCTCCATTACCACGTGGCATTATTGGATGGGCAGGATGGAGTATTATCAAGGCACAGATAACACCTGCCAGCTCATCTCCATTTTGTCCAACTCCGATAACGAAACGGCCACCAGATTTGCCCACGGTTAAGGGAAGGTGCAAAACTCAAGCCAGGCAAGACAAGAAGGAAAACAGTAGGTTTAAAGGTAGAGAGGAGATGTTGGTGAAGGTTTTGCTGACATCCCTCAAGGCAGACTGAATCTCCATTGGTCAACCCAATATTATAAACCTCCCCACAGCAGTGTTACTCACTCACCCTGGCTCAGTGTGATCCTGCACCAACAAGCCTGAGTGGACTCATAGAAATCCCTCTTTTCATAGCATTAGGCAAGTAGTTATCAAAGCACAGATCATATTTGTGTGGCCTCTTCTCACTAGTGACTGTCCCGTTTGGTGTTACAGCCATTCTGGGCACACTGGCTACCTAAAATGCAACTCAATCTTTTTT
>NW_010351012.1:0-555 GCF_000700745.2 Antrostomus carolinensis | reverse complement strand
CGAGCCCTTGGGCACCTCTGAGCCCCAGCCCTGCCCAGGCTGTCCCGGGACGGCCCAGGACTCAGACCCGCTGTCTCCAGGCCCCATGAGTGCTCTCACTGTGCTTTGGGGCTTTGCCTGTCCCTCCAGTGAGTTTACAGAGGTGCTGGTTACAGGTTTGACACATTTTTAGCTAGATATATTTTCTGGTTGCTCAAGATAACCACTTACCAAATACGGCATTGTACTTTTTATCAGGCAGTGATGACAAGCAACACACAAAAATCTGATGAGAATAGAAGCAAACGTAGAAAAGAGATGGAGGTGAGCAGTACTGCGTGAGGAAGGGAGGGAGGAGAGCGATGCAACCACCCCCATGTCCTTCTCTGGAGTTGCTGTGGGTTCCTGTCAAGGAGAGACGGGAGAGCACTCCATGTCAGTTTATGTGGGTTGGGGGAAACATACATGGTGTCCTTGTATGAGGAGACTGTAAAATTTCTCGTAGTGTTTGAAGACCAACAAAATTGGGTATGTACTGCACCATAGTTCACAGAATGTCGGGGATTGGAAGGGACC
>NW_010351011.1:0-547 GCF_000700745.2 Antrostomus carolinensis | reverse complement strand
TCTACCATGACTACTTGCCCATCCAATAGTCTGGGAAGCCAATACTCAACCATTCGCTGATTACACTCATACTGAGAATGATGAAACATAGGAAAAGCTTTAAGAGAAAACACAACCAAGAGAAGTTTTTACCCTAAGCATCATTATAGCACCAAAGAAGCAGCAGGAACAATTTTGCTCAGAAGAAAGTGTGAGACATTTTCTCTTCTGTCCTTAACACACACACTGCTATTCCACTTAACCAGCTGTGTGGTGGCCTTTCTGGGTAAATAATTATCTACCTAGACAATTACCCTTCTCTTCTTCTTGCTGGAAGGAATATGTTCTTCCCTTCTGTCTTGGTGCTTTAACACCTGACATGAGTTTCTTTGAATAATTTACATGTGCTTCATTTGCGACATCATTAAGAGCAAGAAATTATACCCCTTCCTTCCCTGCTTTTTTGTCACCAGCATTTTTGTAATTAAAAGGCAAGGAAATAACTATATACAGTATTGACTCTTTAAAAATGTACAGGCAATAATAATGGCTCTATTACAGGAAAAAA
>NW_010351010.1:0-553 GCF_000700745.2 Antrostomus carolinensis | reverse complement strand
AGAAGAAGGTGATGATGATGGTGGTGGGTCAGGGGTGGGTGTGGGTCACCACCGAAGCTCCCAAGCCCACCACTGAGGTGCTTGCCTGGGTCATCTGGCGGAAGCCCGTCTTGAGGAGGGGCAGGAAGACCCCAGTGATGCTGACGTGGTCTCCAGGTTGGGCCAAGCGCGTGTTCTCCCCATGGATGGCCACGTTGATGGAGCGGGGAAGGTGTCCCACCGGGACCTGGTCAGTCTGTGGGGACAGTTTGGGGACATCACTAGATTGTCCCATCCTCCCCCTCTCTGTAGCAGGACCCCCAGGTCATGGGGATGTGTCACCTCCACGTCTCTGGTGGTGACAATGTTGACCCAACGTTGGGTTGACCCAAGGTTGGATGATTGTCCCCAATGCTGGGACAACCTCAGCAGGAGACTGGGACCCATTTGAAGGTCCCCAACTTAAGAGCCTGAAGCCACCTGAGACCCTGGGGAGGTGACACAGCAGAGGGTTGTGCCACCACCATCTGCTCCTTGGTGGACCCAGACCATCAAGGATGGAGAGGAGACCCAG
>NW_010351008.1:0-538 GCF_000700745.2 Antrostomus carolinensis | reverse complement strand
AAGAACAAAATTCATCCATCATATGAAGTAGAACAGGAAAGGATTGTGGGCACACTGTCAGTAAGAAAGCCCTTAAAACTCAGGAGTCTGTATACACATTCATAAATCTCCTTGTCACCTGAATTTAGAACTGTTTGAGAAAAATTAAGTTTGAGAGAGAAGTTAACCCTTTGTTCCCCCCCACACAAGGTGATGTCACAGCCTGATATAGCAATTTAAGAAGTATGCTAGCAGAAGTAGTAAAAACTACTGCGTGCCAAGGAGACTAAGGACAAGATCCATCATTCTGGTTTCTGTAAGTTCTGTTTCCTTCTTTCTTCCCACTATACCTTGGAAGTTTCAAAAGGTCAGACCATAGTCTGGAAAGCAGACTACCAGCACAGTAGTGTTGGGAAGGTATCATACCAACATAGGGCAAAGCTATTTATTTGACTTGATCAAGATCATTTTTCTTTTAAAGTTAAAATTAATTGACAACGGCTAAATTTAGTGACTTAGACTACTAGCTATTTATTATTTTCCCCTCCTGCTTTTCAAA
>NW_010351007.1:0-555 GCF_000700745.2 Antrostomus carolinensis | reverse complement strand
TGGATCTTCTGGAACTGACTCCAGGCTGATTTCAGGACTGGAGTAAAGCTCCTGAGGAGCAACTGGTCGCTGGCTGGTGCTGCAAAAGTGCTGTTACCTTCCGAGGTATTGTTCAGTGCTAGTTGGCCTTGCTATGGTTCATCTTTATTTTGTTCTGAAGAGACCCTAGAAATGTGTTCCTGATTCCTGCCCTCTTGCCTGCAAGCTTTAACAGACCTTAGTTATTGTTGAATAGCTGCTTTCCCACCTTTTCCCTTTCCAGTAGGTTTTTTTCTTGAAATCTGGGAGTTGCACCCCCTTGGAGCTACTCATCTACTGGTGGCACTTGTTGTTCTCTCTCAGAGGAACTGAGAGACACTATCATTGTAGTGTCCTGTAGAAATTCTCAGCCTTCTTCCTCTAGTAGGTTGGAATGCTCCCTTCCGTCCTACCTTGTGCAATAGATTTTGTAGCATTTCAAACTGTTCCTTTCCTAAACTCAAATCTCCTTGTATGACTGTGTTGTGGAAGCTCATTTGTTAGTGTGTTCGGTGGTGCCCAGTGACAGGACAAGGG
>NW_010351006.1:0-552 GCF_000700745.2 Antrostomus carolinensis | reverse complement strand
TGGAACAAAAACCATTTTCTGGTTGGTCAGTATTCCTTCCATCAGGGCCTCTGCAACTTCTTCAGTCTCCAAAATCTTGCCAAACCTACACAGGAGAGCAAAGGTGTAAGAGCTACAGTGGTGAAAGAGGGGGCGGCACGAGCTGATGGCGGATGCTCCGCGTACGCACAAACTCAGGTAATTCAAATGCAACTGTTAGGTGGGTTGAGTGACGCTGCAGATCTTCTTTAGCCAATGCCACCTACCAGCTTGGTCTCTGGTTTTATAGGGTCAGTTGGAACACAAGGCCTCAAGCTGGTGCCTTGATGCAGAGGAGGAAGGAGAGGAAGGCAGAGTTTTGATACTTACCTTGTACTGGGGTTTTTGACAAATCCAGTGTTTATAAAAACCGGACAGAGACACGTAGTTTTTATTCCATTTATTCCCAGGGTAGAGAGCTCCTCTGTCAGAGCTTTATGAAATCCAACTGCAGCAAACTTGCTTGAACTGCAGGAGGATGAAACAAAAAGCACAAATGAGAAGGCAGAAATATTATTTCTAGCTTTCTACAAA
>NW_010351005.1:0-555 GCF_000700745.2 Antrostomus carolinensis | reverse complement strand
CTGCCAGCAGCAGCAAGACCATTAGGAAATTAATTAATTAACTGAAAATGTGGGAATTGTGCAAGATTTACGTGGAAGGAGAGGAAATAAGGCTGGAAGGGAGAGCAGATGTTCTGGACGGCTTTGGCACTCACCCTTCTCTTGGCCTCCAACCACTGATGAAGCTGCAACGTCCCAGAAGATGAATTTCTTCTCCTTTCCAACCCGGCGGTGGCTGTAAAATGACTCCAGTGGCAAAAATAAAGGCAGAAGAGCCACGTGTGCTGCCAGATGCATCCACAGAACAGGATAAAAATAGATTTCCCTGAAGGTCGAACCCTCCAACAGCCCCATCCTGGACCTGTAGATGATGTTCTTGGAAGCAGTGATGGGACCAGGACCATCGTTTGGGGCATAAAATGGGGTTATCTGGGGTTTTAGAGAATGATATCTATCGCTTTTAATTCGGTTGAGGGATAATTTGGGAGGTGGCACACACAGCTGCTCTGCGCTTGCCGTGCTGATGCATCTCGTGGACATCACACATTGGCCAAGAAGGCCAAGGGCATCCTGGCC
>NW_010351004.1:0-555 GCF_000700745.2 Antrostomus carolinensis | reverse complement strand
GTATTAGCAACATGGTGCTTAGAACTGGGGAAAAATAAATCAGAAACCTTCAGCCTCTGTGACTGCTGCTTCATTTTAATCACAGAGATCATGCAACATTTAGGAATGCAGCTCCTCAGTCCCTCTTCCCATGAAACCCAGTGCTGACTGCAAGTGTGATCCCCCCCAGTGTGATCCTGGTATTGAACCCAAATGAAAACGGTGCCAAAATACCGACAGCAAAGCGAGAAAAAAGGAGCTCACAGCTTGGAAAGCTCTGCTAACACAGAACAAATGTTGTCCTTCAGGAAAAGCAGAACCACCAAAAACCTCGCTGCACGTCCATCGTGCCGACACGCACTCAACAGAACCCACAGGAACAACCATTTTGTGCTGCTTTGATAAGCCTTCACCTCAGCTCTGCAAACAGTCAGAGCTGCGTGGTCCCTGCTGTCCAGAATGACAACCAGCAGTTCCCTCTGGTTCCCTGGACAACCTGCCCCAGGCGCAGGGTGTGACAGTCACAGCCGCGGCCGGGCTGAGCAGGAGGCCTCAGACGTGACTAGTGAGACCCTC
>NW_010351003.1:0-555 GCF_000700745.2 Antrostomus carolinensis | reverse complement strand
CCACCCCCCCAACACACACACATAGTATCTCCAAGATATGGCCACATCAAGCTGTCATTATCTTGCATCTTTCATACTGTCGAACAATATCCTATCCTATTTGTTCAGAATGAATTCGTAAAAAAACCTTTTCTCATTCTTCCTGTTTGCTCACCTCATTATAGTTCCTATTGGAGATGTACCTTTTACACCAAATGTAAGTGGCAGGTTGAGGGCTTTGAAAGTGAAGACAACTTTTTACACCATACCTATTATCTTTCAGTTATTAGGATGCCAGCCTCACCCACTCATTAAATTCTTATATAATCAGCTGCATGTCCTGTCTGTTTTGTTTTTCTCAGGTGGCTTTAAATGGCCAGGGCATGTAGCAAGGCTCTTGTGAGTATACATGAAATAATCTCCTTCAAGACCCATCTTAAAATTTAAAAATCTAATTATATTTATGGGTTGTCCATAGTTAGAGAGCTACTATGCCGAAACAGTGCCTACCATATGAGCAATACTGTCTCATTGCTTCCTCAAATAATGTATCAACGTAAGCTGACATTTAAAGTA
>NW_010351002.1:0-552 GCF_000700745.2 Antrostomus carolinensis | reverse complement strand
CCAACCCAAACCAGTCTCTGTGACTCATGCAGCATTTGTGGGGTGGGCTGCCCTGAAGCTGGGGCGGTGGGATTGCTTCTTGATTTGTAGAGCTGTTGGCTCATTGGTAGCTGGTTTCTCAGGACAGTTGCTTCCTGGGCGAATCAGTCATTGATGGTAATTTTTTCTTTCACGTGAGGTTTCTTGGTTTGAATGCTGCTGCTGTTTTCTGAGAGGCGTATTTCAGTGAAGAATTCCTGACTAGTTATAATTATATTCCTTTCTCAGGGGTTCTGCTTCATCTTCCTTCCACCCTCCCCAGTTCAAATCCTCTTCCCCTCCCACCCCCCAGTAGCATTGCAAACAGATCAGTAGTTTCTGGGCATTTTTGATAAGAAACGTTGACAACTAGTGAGCTGGAAGTCAGGACTGGTAAACCTGGATGGAATTGGGAGACTAACAATGAGTGTTTCTTTATTTTCCCGTCATTATATTTTTTTCTGCTTACTTAAACAAAAAATAAGTGTGTTTCTTGTTCATAGTACTGGAGAGTGTCCAGTGGAGGCCACAAAA
>NW_010351001.1:0-551 GCF_000700745.2 Antrostomus carolinensis | reverse complement strand
TTTTTTACCTTGGAAGAGGGCAGTAGGAAAATAAATTCATTTCCTTTGCAGTTTGAAAGTTACTCTGAGCTAAGACATTGCTGTGCATTCTCTTTTCACTAGGTCTCTGGGAAGCAAAGACAGACATCTCAATGGCTACCAAGGTATGCTCTTTCTGCCCTGGGTTTCCTCTTCTGGCTGCTTCATTGTTCACATTCTGTGACACTTGTGTCATGATTGTCTTATAAAATGGATGTTCTGTGTAATTCATGTTAATATTACTCTGCAAAGTACTTGTAAAGACTAACTTCTATTTTTTAAGACTTCCTCTCTAGATGATAGCTAGAGAGGATCCTCCAGGACATGAATCAGAACAAGGATAGGATTCATCTCACCCGGCTTTAAACACCTGCATTATAGATTTCTACATGTGAGCGAGTCATGAATACATTAAACAGGCACCTCTGGGGTGTCTGACATATGGTTTAGGAGTGGTATTCTGGGAGTGCTTCTTGTTCTCCACTGATGTTTAAGGATGTTCAGGGGACTGCAGATTTCAGGCTGAAGTTGAA
>NW_010351000.1:0-555 GCF_000700745.2 Antrostomus carolinensis | reverse complement strand
CGGGTGCTGCCTTCCCTCCCTCCCTCCCTCCGGCCGGGCTGCCCGAGCCCTCAGGAAACGGGCAGGTGGAGCGACAGTGAGCTCGTTGCTAACAGCGTACGATAAATGGTACCTCTCTTTCTAATACCTCTGGCTGTGGCCCAGTGAAGAAGAGTTTTAGGGCAGTTCTTCTTGTCTTCAGCTCTTTTTTTTGCCCGAGGTTTTCTGGTTTGGCTCGCTACCAAGGTCAGATTTGAATGTCTGATTTTCATTTATTTTTACTGAATCTCATAGGTGCCTTGACTCTTTGGAAAGCACTGGTTGTGCAGTTTACCAAAGAGATAAATTAAACCTAGGGCCTCTAGTGCACACAGAAGCACCTGAAAAACACCAGTTTTAAAGAGGACATGAGGCTGGTTATATGAACTCAGTTCTGCCTGGGGTTTGAAAAGAACTTCTGGCTGTCTAACAGCCTTTGAGGAGAGACAAGAAAATGAATCCATATGAGCCCAGAACTGATGCAGGTGCATAGATGCATGGATTTGTGATATAATACAGGAAGATGATCATTAGGGG
>NW_010350999.1:0-549 GCF_000700745.2 Antrostomus carolinensis | reverse complement strand
CAGCACTTGCATTAGTGCTGGACAATTAGTCAGAAAGAGTTCAAGGTCAAAAACACATACTCAACAAAATCTACTCTCTTCTAAATTCTGTAAAGCCTCTGCACAAACCTTATGGAAGCTGGCTTCCTAAAACTGGAGTTACTGAGCATCAGGCTTGATCTAACTGCAAATCTTAATGTTCAGATAACATGGCCACTGTGTAGTGTCCCTCCCTCATAAAAAATGGGAATCTGCTTGTTCTTATTGTTTGCACACAGGTACAATTAAAACTCAAGCCTGATTCAAAGTACTTAGAGTCTAATTGTGACAAGTGAACTGCAAAAACAAACAAGACATAAAGAAACAATGAGAGGGTTGTGTGAGTCACAGCCAAGCAGGAAAGAGATCTGACTGCCTCCTAGGAAGAAAGAGAAAAAGAGGAAGAAGGATATACAATTTCCACTACCTTTCCCATCTCATTCATGGAGAACATTACAGTTCTATGCAATACAAATTTTCCAGTGGGAGTCTTTTACAGTTGGATCTCACTGCTACTTAGAGAAAAAAAAA
>NW_010350998.1:0-554 GCF_000700745.2 Antrostomus carolinensis | reverse complement strand
AAAAAAAAACCACTACAGGACAAGCATCACTAAAAGCACTGTTGTTTAAATTCTGACAGCAAATAATAAGGTAGCAGTTTCTTGCTACAATAAAGAATACATGCAAATATTTTGAAAAGTCATCTGGCAATAAAATCGTGTTTTTGCTCACAAAACCAGAAAAACCACAGGAACAACAACAAATATATATATATTTCCTTGAACTACTGCAACTAATATAATCTGGAATAGAGATCTCTGTCAGTTGGAACAGAAGTTTCACTTTACAATTCCTAGACAGGCTTCTCTTCCTTTGGCTGAAAAAGCATTTCCAAGTTTCACTCACAAGAAGGGAATGGCCTCAATTTCATAAGGCAGGGTCTACATCTGCAGAGAAAGTAAAAGCAGACTATACTGAAGACGCCTGGGAACACAATAATAGAAATTATGCAGGCCTAACGCATACTCAGTGCAAGAAACAGGAATATCGGGGGGAAAATAGATATATATTTTTTTAAAAAGGGTTTTCAGCCAGGCGGCCGCTCAGCAGAAGGGCTGGAAGCTGGACAATCCTC
>NW_010350997.1:0-554 GCF_000700745.2 Antrostomus carolinensis | reverse complement strand
CTGAGGTCCCTTCCAACCCCCACCATTCCGTAATTCTCTTTTGTCCAGGAAAGTTTCTGTTCCTCCTCCTCTGGCATTCCCTTTGAGGACTCTCTGTTCTTCCTCCTCACTCAGTCTTTTTTAGCCTGATGTTTGGGACTGAGCACAGTGAAACTCAGGCTGATCGTGCAAATTTTTACCCACAGCATCACCTTTTCAGGTCATAATTTCTCCCTGGAACTGAGTCCGTGTCTTTTAGACCAGCCGGACAGGTAGCTTGTTCTTGTATTAGGCGATATCACTAGGCAAGGAAAACAGCCCCCTCCAACTCCCACCCTGCCAGTATGAGTGATTCATCACATGAGTGGGAGGAGGACATGCTTTAAGTATACTTCAGTTGTACTTTTCTGCATAACATAGCTGACTTAGAGCAGTGGACACCTCATTTCAGTCAATATTTCCTGAGATCATGCAGGTGCCTTATCGCTTTCCCTGCTTACACCTTGGGAAAGGATCTGCTTTGCTGTTCGCATGGCTTTAAATTATCCGTCTCAGTTTCTCTGTTTTTTTTTTTT
>NW_010350996.1:0-554 GCF_000700745.2 Antrostomus carolinensis | reverse complement strand
ATTCTATGAATTAACCCACCTGGATCACAGGAGCCCCGTTGATTAACTCTCTGCAATCGCCTCTGAGAACAAAAGTGCCAGTGTGATGTTGGTTGTTTAATGCAAAGCAAAAGACTTATTTACAGAGGAGGCTTGAATCCATTAAGGGCATATTAAACTCCAGATGCTTGTCAACTTTACGAAAAGAGTGGAAGAAAGGGAGGACGTGGTGCAGATTTTCTAGATTTTCTTGAAAAAACGCAGCTTGCCAAGCGTGGAGCAGCATTTATTGAAGTTAAAACCACGAGGAGGGTGAACAACTTGAACAATGAGACAGAATGTTTCTTTCTTTTCCTCTTTTAAATTTCTTTTTACACTGGTCTCATGTGTAAATGGCCAACAAAGTGCTGAGTAGGGTTGGCCATAAGGAATTGGTACTGGCTCTGGTGTGGAGATCAAACAGAAAATGGGTTGGAAAA
This sequence comes from Antrostomus carolinensis, assembly GCF_000700745.2. Lineage (NCBI taxonomy): Eukaryota > Metazoa > Chordata > Aves > Caprimulgiformes > Caprimulgidae > Antrostomus > Antrostomus carolinensis. The sequence continues at coordinate 96 of NW_010350996.1, read as the reverse complement.
GAAGAAAAACCAGGAGTGTTTCTATTTCTTTGAAACAAATCAGGGAATGAGGCAGAGAGGGGATATATCTTGAGAGATATATCCCCTCTTGAGAGG
>NW_010350995.1:0-542 GCF_000700745.2 Antrostomus carolinensis | reverse complement strand
AATAAAAGCTGTAGAAAAATAGTAGCCATTTAAAAATATGAGTGATCTGAATTCTCAGTGTGTTGAAACGAGCAGGACAGGCACAGAAATTCCCTTGGCCAAATCTAGGCCAAATACTTCACCAGTCCAAATCTCTGGTCACTTTTCCTCTCTGCCATCCTGGGATTCTGTTTTCAGTGTGTCCCTTTGGAGCAGTCTTTAGTGCCTGTTGCAAATGACTCTGGTGACAATGCTCTGATCTCCTGGTACCCCTGAAAGAACAATTGAGAGGAGAGGGTACAGGAGGGGACGTGTGGCCAGAGTTCATCTCCCAATCTGCCTTTTGAAGGGTTTTTGGCTGCATGGTGCTGTGTGATAACTGAGAAGTGATCACCAACTGCCTGTCTTCTATTTCAGAAGTGTCTTGACTTTTGAGTGTTTGAACTTGTGCCTTCATCTGTTGCCTGTAGTTTATCATTTGCATTTTGCTTTGAGATTTTTATTGATCTTGTCTGTCAGCATTGTAAGAACCTGGGCTCAGATTATTAAGTAGATAAATCTGT
>NW_010350994.1:0-553 GCF_000700745.2 Antrostomus carolinensis | reverse complement strand
CATTCTATGATTCTATGATTTTGCAAAACTTGGGAAAACTGTGATCTGATTTTAGCCTCACAAATGGCTGATGTGAAAGAATAGCAGAACAACCTTCTCCTGTGTGCACAAAGCTGAGCTTAGCCTCAGCACATTGCCATCCCTTGGGGGCCAGGAGCCTTGGGCTGCTCTCTTAATTGCTCACCCTAAAATGAGCCCTTCACCTCCCAAATCCAACAGAGACACCAGATACTTTGCAAGGATCATAAGTTAAAAAGGAATATTTTAGATAATCCAAGTATAACTTACTGCTTTTCACCCTCCAGACCCATCTGGAAACCTGCACAAAGCTGTAAGTAATGCCTCTGCTGCTGGAAACAGCCAGTGCTGGAGGAGTCGCCTTCACTCAGGCACAAGATAAGGTAGCCTGGCATCAGTTCAGAACTCTCATCTGGGACTCCCACCTCACATGGACTGAGAACAAGGCAGTCCTCTAGCTTACACCTGGCAGCATTTGCATTAACACATTTATTTTTAGAAACAACCATAAAGAGACTGTTTGTTTATTAAAAAT
>NW_010350993.1:0-552 GCF_000700745.2 Antrostomus carolinensis | reverse complement strand
AAGGCATCCAGCCAAGGTCAGCCCACCGCAGCCTCTTATTCCCTGCTTATATCCACATACCCATGCTGTACCTGTACCTTCACACCTGAAGCTATGTGGTAGAAAGAATTCATTTTCTCACTGAGAAGCCTCAAAAGTGGTGTCTCTCCTAGACCAGTGTAAAAGTAGGAGACTGCCAATCCAGTGGTGAGAGTCTCTAAACAGTTGTCTATGCAGAAGTGCATGACTGCTCCTGCTACAGAGCTTCCACACACCTTTGGACAACTTCATGGCTCTTCTCTGGAACTTTTTCTGTTCCAACACACCCAGTTTGAACTAAGAGAGAGCAGAAACCAAAGCCTGAGTGCAGTATGGATCTGCAAATAAGAGAGAAGCACTTACAGAGTGGTCTTGGGACTTTGGCACAGAGAGGACATAAAATCCATTGCATGAGGTCTGCGAGGGCCTCTTTGCTTCTCTGTTGCCCACCTCTGGGGATTTGCTGAAATTTTCATGGAAAGAGGGCTGTCTTCTGCTTAGAGGAGGCATTACTGAACAGCCCACACTTTTTAA
>NW_010350992.1:0-554 GCF_000700745.2 Antrostomus carolinensis | reverse complement strand
TTTTTTTTTTTCCCCTCAAAAGATCATGACATTGCAAAATAACATGATCTTGTCACATTTTTAGCGAGGAAAAAACCCTTATATATAAATGTCTTTTGGCATTTTGATATGTTGTGTCAGGGTATATCAGTCACATCCTAGCCTCATGCAGTAGTGTGATTGACAGGACTGGAGGAGCCCACAGCAGTCCCAGCCGTTCTCTTTGCAAATAGGATGTATTCAAAGAGATGCGAACACTCCTGCTTCTCATCTTTTTAAATGAGGCTTACCACTGCATGCGTGCCCCCACACCTTCATGACTTCCTCAGCTCCTTAGCTGTCACTAAAGCCACTCAGCTGCATCCATTCCCTAGTCATAGTATTGCCGGTGCCTGCCTGATGTACAGGAGCTTATGACTTTGAATCTCATTGCCCTTGGGTGGAGCACCTTTCACTCGCCAAAGAGCAGAGTTCCCTCCTGCTTCAGAAACGATCCCTGCTGCTGAAAATGCTGACCATCACATGGGAGTATCAGGTCACAGAATCACAGAATTGTTTTGGTTGAAAAAGACCTT
>NW_010350991.1:0-548 GCF_000700745.2 Antrostomus carolinensis | reverse complement strand
TTCATGGCTGAGATGAAGATGCTGAGACTTCTTTAGCATTTATTAAACTCAGAAAAAGAAATTCTTAATTTCTTAACAGAAATCTAATTTAGGAAAAAACCAAAGCTTATCAATTACCTTTAAATTACTTATCAAATGCCATCATTTGGCATTTCTACAGCTCTTAACTCCTGTGTAATACCAGATCAACAACAAAATTTATAAGGTTCTGTTTGGGAGGACTCTTGCTTCTGTTGTAATTTAAAATATTCCTTGTAAATTTAATGCTGGATAGATACTGTTTAACCCCCCAGTGTCGTAAGTAAGAATATAATTGGGTCATAAATAAGAATATAATTGGATCATAAGTAAGAATACCATCATCAGAAGAAGATTCTTGCATTCATTGACATGAAACCACAAGTCTACACATCATTAAATAGTGTTTTAACAAGTCAGCTGAATTACACAAATTTAAACTTTTCTAGTCCTTCTGTTTTACCTCAGTGAAAAGCCAACACAACCATCTTTCATAAAAGCATGACCCAAAGCTGAAGGTGGGGTTTGTT
>NW_010350990.1:0-552 GCF_000700745.2 Antrostomus carolinensis | reverse complement strand
CCATATTTATTAAATGGATCAACTTTAGAAGTACGTTAAGATGACCTGCGTAAAAAGTCACCTATCTGGGGGGAGAAACAAAAAATAAAAAGGTCTCATTAACAATTGGCTGGGCAGGAAATAACTGAGGAGTTTGGATTTTTTTTACAATTCTATTGTACTAGTTGCATTGCAGATGGCAAGAAGAGTCTGTTTGGCACAGGAAAAGTTTAGCAGAGGAGTTCCATGATCTCAAAGGCATTTAACTGAAGTGCACACTACACGGAACTGCCAGAACACCAGATCTGCCTGGAAGGGAACAAAAGCGCATCCTTCTCATCGTCTTGCTATTTAGTGCACGTTACAGATACTTCACAAGACTTCAAACCAGACCTACCAGCACATGAATTTTGTTCTTCCCTTTCCCTTCCTCTGTCCCTCACCAAACAGTGCTACTACACCCGTTCCTCCTAAGACTATCAAAGGTGTATTTTCAGCACAAAAGTGCTATAAGGCCCAGCCCCACATACAACTCAAAACCCCCAAACTCAAACTATTTACGGGAAAAAAAAA
>NW_010350989.1:0-540 GCF_000700745.2 Antrostomus carolinensis | reverse complement strand
CCCTGCCTCTGATCACAGGACTGCCATACAGCAGGATGGTGGCCAAGCTGCAAGAGCACTCAGGCTTTACACCAAGAGAAGGGCTCAGAACTAAAATGTTGGAAGAGAGCAACTCTGGAGACACCAAGAGCTGGTGCTCCCTGAGAGCGCTGCCGTGCTGGGACTCTTTTCCCCTCCACCTCTGCACGTAGGCACTGCCCTTGCAGCTCCAGGAAAGGTTTTGGAGGAAGAATCTCAGGAAAACAAGTCAGTGCAGCGCATTTTATTTAAATGCATGGGTGTTGTGACTCCTCATTTAGAGTCACACGAGACCAGTAGATACCGATGTAGAAATGGTGTGAGTAATGACATGGAAAATGTTATCACAAGTGGAGAAAAAGAAAAACAGAAACCAACCAAACAAAACCCCACAAATAGCAGAAAACGAGTGACACTACGAGTAACTGTCAGGAAAAGACTGACATTTTATTACTTGTGAATAAATCCAGTCATCAGTTTCCTCAGGGCACCCTTGAGCTCCTTGTTCCTCATGCTGTAGAT
>NW_010350988.1:0-552 GCF_000700745.2 Antrostomus carolinensis | reverse complement strand
GCATGTCTAGCATACAATATTATCACACAATCTTAAATTAATATTTTATTCCTTGTAGACAGAAAATACTTGTTATATGCTATGATTACCTAATGTGTTGGATTGTAGAAAAGGATATAACTTTGCTAGGGGAATAGAAAGCAGAAACTAACTTTAAGAACTCTTAAGCCATACAAAGCATGCACATAGTCAAGTAGATCTCAGTTGAGGTAGATGCTGAATCAATATGCAGAATCCAAAATTTATTTATCTGTTCTGTGGCTTTCTGGGAAGCCACTTGGTGAAAATTTTCATATCATGTGTTGCCCACATAGTAATATAGAAAATATTTAGAAAAACATAATTTATTTCCAAATTTTAAAAAAGTCAGTAAGTCTTTAGGATTGTTTATTTGCATCTTGTATTTGGTTAGTGATGTTTATGGATTTCCTCCTAGAGTACAAACTACTGTTATCGTTGTGTTTCTGTGTGTCACTAGGACAAGAACATTTTCAAAGAGGGTTTGACTGTCTGGAAATTGTCCTTTATTTATCCATTTGTCAGTAAAAAAAA
>NW_010350987.1:0-552 GCF_000700745.2 Antrostomus carolinensis | reverse complement strand
GTAACCATGAGGGGCATGCCAGGAGCAGTGCCAGCTTGGGCTCTTGCCCAGGTTTTTCTGAGGATGCTTCTGGTGAGCTCGGGCCCCACACAGCCAGATGCTGTGTGGGTGGTTCATAGATTGCTGTTAAGGGCAGGCACCTTGTCTTCAAAACCAGCTTTGTATCTGGATTAACTAATTACAATTATGGACGGTTATAATCCATCATTGTTTTATTTAATGGCCTTCAGAGGTGTATTTTGGAAAGGACCATCTGTCTAGCACGGGCTGAAAACAACTGCCCGTGTTTTGGCGGTGAGGGACGGATGTCTTTCTGCAACACAGTCTGAAGCAAAATATTCCAGCACGGGCCCCAGTCAGTGCCACAGATCGCCAGCAAAACTGGTTTTCTGCCCCAGATAGGCACAGCGTGCGTCTCTCACACCTGTAACCACGTTCCGGTATCTCCACCGGTGATTTCAGCGCCGGTGCAGCCGTGCACGTGGCCATTTCCTTCGTACCTCCCCGACAAACCCATCCGGGCTGGTTTCCGTGCGGATTCGGGAAGCCGGG
>NW_010350986.1:0-552 GCF_000700745.2 Antrostomus carolinensis | reverse complement strand
AAACTTTCTGCTAATTAGTTTTTAAGACAAAATCTAGCCCTCATCATTGTTTTGCCTGTATAGTTGAAATTATCTTAATTCACTAACTCCGGCAAAATTGCACATTGCCCCCCTACCCAGATGCACTAACATCTGCATATGCACATTAAGTTCACATTTAATTTTAATTTTAAGTGTGTGCTAAAGACTCATCAATATTTGTAGCTAACCTTGCAAAGAGAAAAGGCTTTCCTGAAATTGTGTTCTCCCATATTTGTAGTTGTTTTCTCCATAATTTCCAAAGTTAGTAAATTCCTTTCTCTCCAGAATAACAGTCACCTAGTGGAGTTTCCCTTGTGATCTTTCTTAACATGAGCTCTGTATAAATCACTAAAAGAAAACAAATCACTGGAAACCTCTTGTTTGATAGCAACTTGCAGGCAAAATATAATAAATTTGTATTACAATATCTATGGATTTCTCACTTGTGATAAATGAAGGGAATAGGCATCGAGGTGTGCCTCTGAGCAGAGGGCCTTGCTGCACTTGTTTCTGGAAGGGGAAGGAAGAGAG
>NW_010350985.1:0-548 GCF_000700745.2 Antrostomus carolinensis | reverse complement strand
CCAGCCCAGCCCAGCGTGCAGGAGGGGACAGGAGCGTGCGCGGGTGTGTGAGCAAAGGGCGAGTATGAAGCGTCATTGCAGACTTTGAGTGGCAGAGATATCTGGGCAATTCTAAATCCTATTCCTGACATACAGACTGCATCAACAGTCTACAGGATCCATCGTCTAGTTGCCATTTTTTCCAGAATACAGCTGCATCCCAGTTTCCAAGTATTTGTCCCAAATATTCACAGGCAAAGAACTTCCATAAAAAATAAACTTTAAGGTTTTTCTAGAACATATTTGCAAAAATGTTTCAGAATATCAAACTTGACCTGTGTGTGGCCAGACACTCAGATTTTGCTTCAACCCAAGAATTTGTTAAGACTTCCATGAAAATAGTCCATCTTAACATAGTACACATCAGTAGCATTTGAATACATATTTACAGATTTATTTGAACTTTTCTGGACTGCAATTCTACAACCAAGCAACATATCAACAAGTGTTTCATAAACTTTCAAACACTTACATATTTTACATATAGTTTTTGCATATATATATATATA
>NW_010350984.1:0-551 GCF_000700745.2 Antrostomus carolinensis | reverse complement strand
TCTGCATTATCAACATTGTTCTATCCCAGCCAGAACCAGCACATCCTTTGTTTTAAGGAGAGTTTATCCTCCTTCTCTAGACGGATGTACTCTCTCAACTATTCCATAACCTGTGGATGAACGTTTGCCATGTTTTTACTCAAGATGAATAGAGTCTTAGAACTCTAGTAGCTAGAAAGGTGTTTTGGTTGCTGTTCCTACTATCTCTGACTTTTTTCTTCTTTCATCACTGGTTTTTAGCAGTAAATTATTTTTTTAATCATTTTACAGTATTGCATAATACATTTTTAATTGCTTCATCGGCTTCCTTCAAATTAGTAATTTTATTCAAATTCTTTCTCATTTCAGCCGAAGCACACAAGAATACACCTAACAGAATCCCTCTTGAATAACATCTCTTCACCCCATCTCACTTTCACCTTTTGTGGTGAGTTGACCTCAGACAACAACTATACACCCAGGCTACTCTCTCAGTCCTTGGCGCAGAGGGATGAGGGAAAGAACTATAAGAGCAAAAGCAAGAAAAACTCATGGGTTGAGATAAAGACAGT
>NW_010350983.1:0-551 GCF_000700745.2 Antrostomus carolinensis | reverse complement strand
TTGGGGGGTTTTTTTGCAGGGAAAAATCCTCTCTTGGCAGCCGTTACTATTGCAAGAACTATTGAGCAACAGGTTTTTTTATGCAGAGAACTGCTCAGGGCAGGTTAATTGGTGCTATTTCTGTAGGCCTTCACACAACATGTTTGCCATGCCTTCGCCCTTTTGTATGAATACATCTAGAGGTGCGTAGGTTTTTCTTTAACAACTGCACATGAATTCAAATTAGATGAGATAAAGCTGATTTCAGGCTTTTTTCTCTTGTTCAGACATTGGTGTCAGTCCTGATCATCCAGCTGTACTTTGTTCGGGTGCATTATTTCAAGTTTCTCTTCAATAAATGGGATCATTTTCTATTAATTTGTTTGTTCTTAATGATATAAAGCCAAAGTCTGCAATCAGACATAGACCACCAAGCCGAGTGGGTCAAAAGGATAAGCCTGTCGATTGTGTAGGTGGGGAAACAGCTTATTTAAAGGGTCGTAGATGAGCAACTAGAACATGCAAACCCCAAGGCAGCTAACAAACATGACCCCTGCAATACAGAATCACAG
>NW_010350982.1:0-552 GCF_000700745.2 Antrostomus carolinensis | reverse complement strand
CATTTCTCCTCCATCCCCTGTTTTTTCTTTCCAGTCTCCATTTTCATTCATTAATATTGTTTCTAGTGTGAATTAGTGGTAGATAAACATCCTTCATCTGGTCATAGTCAGTGCACTGTGCCACTGCCACAGTATCAAGAAGGTTGTTGACCTCGAACTTAAAAGTGGCTAATGCTAAACTTTGTGTCTCCAAGTTTACTTTAGGAATTTTAAAGGGCAAGGAAAAGGTTGGGTTGGTCACAGCAGTAGAAGTGAAAAAGGATTCAGAGTGCATAGAGATAGTCAAATTAGCAAGGGAAATAGATTATGGTAAGTGTTGGAGCAGGGTGCTGCGAATTGGTGAAAAAAGAGAGAAGGCTTCTAGCTGTCACCTAAAAAAAAAATTGATTTTTCTTTTTAAATTCATGCTGCCATTACAAATATAGCCTAAGGAGCACAGATCAGTCTCCCCCCCCCCTATTTTTCAGCTCTTAGTTCTGAATGTCCAATATTGGTTAACACCTGAGCTACAGAAGACATTATGAACTGGCCAGGACGTCTAAGATGATTTGG
>NW_010350981.1:0-551 GCF_000700745.2 Antrostomus carolinensis | reverse complement strand
AAACAAAAAACACCAAAAACCCAGTTAAATTACCTGTGAGTACTTCACTCGTCCAAATAGCAATTACACAGTCTTTCTCTAAAGGATTCTTGGCAAAGCAAATCTCCATTAACATTGTATGTAATAGAACATTAGAAACCCTCTTAAAACAAGTTTCAGACCTAATGGATTTTCTGTTTCTTTAAGTTAAATTTTAGTAATTGTCTTTAATGTTGGTGGTAGCTGGACCTAAAGATTAGATGCAGAAGTTCTTAGGTAGGTGTCTGGCATACCTGATTAAGCAGCATTTTAGATAGCACGATTTTGTGGGGGAACTGGGCTGGGGTGGGATGGATGCAGGAATGGAAACACAGTACTCAGTGATGAATAATCTAAAATGTATTTAGCATGTGGGAGGGATGTAGGACGTGGATAGCAATTTTTCTTTTAAGAAACCTGTTCTACAATACAACACACGTGCACGCACACACACGCACACACAGAGAGACACCAGTCAATGCTGCATTTCCTCACACCCAATTCAGTCTATCATGCAGGGGTACAGGACACTC
>NW_010350980.1:0-552 GCF_000700745.2 Antrostomus carolinensis | reverse complement strand
GGTTGCAGTGACCGAGGGGAGCTACCGCTCTAACCGGCTGGGCAGCGAATGCGGGGGAAAGAAACCGGGTTCGGGCGGTGACATGTCCCTGAGTAGCACCGCTGCTTTCAGCGTGGTTATAGCGTTCCTCTACAACGCAGGAAACAAGACCAGAGGAGCTCACATCTTAGAAGATGAGATGGAGTTTGTGTTATTCCTCCTGTCAAATGCATTTGGGATTCGGTGAATGTACTGAAAAGCAGCATTTTAAATTTCATTTTACTAAACTGTCCTTAAGGATCAGAGAAGATTCAGTCCATTGAATCTTTTGTTGCGGTATCTGTAGTTTCCCAGCCGTGCTGAGTGAAGCCGAGCATGTGCTGTGCGGTGTCACAGCTAGCCCGTGTTTTTTCTGTGCGCCGCAGTGTCTGCTCTGTGGGCGCTGCCCAGCTGTACTAACGGGCTGCTGTCAGCCTGTGCTCTGTTAGTTGCTTCGGTTACTTTGTCAAATATGTGTGGATACACGCTGGAGGGACGGGACACCATCCTGAGGGACCTTGACAGGCTTGAGAG
>NW_010350979.1:0-551 GCF_000700745.2 Antrostomus carolinensis | reverse complement strand
TAGAAAGATTCATATTTGATCAATAGGCATTTTCTATTTCAATTACATGTGCCATTACTCCAGCGGTCTCTTTTTCTAATGGCAACATTTCTACGGACAGGGACAGAATGCTTCTATATAGCAAGCATTAGCCAATACATACTTGTGCCAAGAAAAAATATATTTTGTTTTCAAAGCAACATGTTTATTTTTAAGAAAAAAGACTAGGTTTGACTCACATATATCCACTGGAAGTGCATTAGAGACTTTTGAATTTGATGGGTCAGAGGGTGTTCCTTTCCCACTCCAGTAGATGCAAGGATGCTGTGGTTCCCTGTTCCCAGGTCCAGCCAGTGAACCACCCTTAGACTGAGCACACGTAAAATGCACAAAAGACCGGCCACACAGATGGGAAACATTGCTTTTACTGGCACCCACATACCTACACAGCACTCACATGAAGTCAGCAGCCCATTCAACTTGATCCTCTTCTTCCCCTCCAGCTGAAGAGCACTGAAATTGGTTAGTCTTCACCAAAGTAGCTTAGACATTCAGACTGTCCAGATGCTGAC
>NW_010350978.1:0-544 GCF_000700745.2 Antrostomus carolinensis | reverse complement strand
TGCTTTAGTTTGCAGTCCTGATTAATTATATTCTACCTGTGTGTTGGTCACAAGCCTCTGGCCTCATGTGTTTTTTTAAACAAATGGTCCAGACACTTCTCACACTATTGGGAAATGTTCTTCCAGGAACTCTCCTGCCTTTCTTCTGATCTGTGTGATGCTGTTCTCCTCAGACTTTCTTCCCCAGGGGAAGCAGGGAAGAAGTTTGACTAGCAACCAAAATTACTCTTCAGGGGTAGAAATCTGCCTTTACGTAACTTATATCCTTACACAGTCAGTTTTGCATTTAATTAAGTCAAAGCTGACAGCTTGTGATTGCCATTCTCCTTTTAAGAAATCTGCCTGAATGCCTCTGAGGGGTCAGATGCTTTACAATTAACCCCTGAGCACCAGGGGTTGGGCCTTTCAGCACAAAATAACATTTGCAAAAATACAATATAAACCAGGGTGAAATCAGAATTGTAGCTGATCATTTAGGTTGTATTGGGAAAGAGGAGGGTAAACTAGAATCTGATTGCTTGTCATACACCTTTAATGTGACTGT
>NW_010350977.1:0-548 GCF_000700745.2 Antrostomus carolinensis | reverse complement strand
CAGAGGTCCAGACTCCTAGCGGTGCCTTTTTAATCTTCGAATAATGGATCCACGCAGGCTGTTCCTTGATCTTAACTGCCGTATGGGTCGTAAGTATCACCTGGTATGGTCCGTTCCACTTTTCTTCTAGTGGTTGTCCTGAAAAATTCTTTACATAAACATAATCACCCGGTATAAAAGAATGAATTGGTTGGTCTAATCCCCTGGCCCGAGTTCCCAAAACATGTTTGTGTACAATTTCTAATTGCTTTTGGAGAGACTTCATGTACTCATGCAAATATCCCTCTCCGAACTGAGTTAAATCCTCTCCTGTGAATTGAGACTGATAAGGTCTACCATACAGTATTTCAAAAGGGCTGAGATTCTCTTTAGTTCTCGGTTTGACTCTTATCCTAAGTAATGCTAAAGGTAGTGATTGGGGCCAAGATAGATTGGCTTCTTGACCGATTTTCGCTATTTGTTGTTTAATTAAATGGTTCATCTTTTCAACCTGCCCACTTGCTTGCGGCCGATATGGGGTATGTAATTGCCAATCCACCTTTAAAACT
>NW_010350976.1:0-551 GCF_000700745.2 Antrostomus carolinensis | reverse complement strand
ACTGGGTGTCACTCGTTTGTGTATTTTATTAAAATTATTATTGTTATTAGCATTATTATTTTAATGATGGGTGCTGCAGTGGGAGCAGGGTGCAGAGAGTCCTTGTGAGGCCGGTCTGCATCAGACCACCCAGGGGTCAGAAAGGACCATCCCTTTCCCAAGGGTATTCCCTGACCCTTTTCCAAGAGTATTTCCCATGTGTTTGCACTGAGACCTCTCCTCTGCCAGCAGCTGGAAGGCATCAGCCTGCCTGGACACGGTTCCAGGGTGGCAGTTCTTGTTGTCATGTAACACAGATGTCAATTCTCAGTGCTTTTGGATATCGAAGGGACTCGGGGGACTCCTTCCACCTGAGGAAAGAGATCCTGCGGGTGGGCAGGCTGCAGCGGAGTTTGGAAGAGGTGGGATGGGGACGTGCCGTGGGTCCTGCTTGTCCCCAACCACGGAGCTGGGTGATGGGTGGTGGAGGTGACACGGCTGCTGCCTGCAATGCACTCACTCTCTGCCTGTCCTAGGTGACACCGGGTCTGGAGGGGCAAGAAGGGGAGCTG
>NW_010350975.1:0-550 GCF_000700745.2 Antrostomus carolinensis | reverse complement strand
ATTTTATGAGCTATTTAAATTCTTATCTGGTATTTAAAGAATATTTGGGCCCCTTTGTGAAACTTAAACAAATGTCTAAAAAAAAGGCTATATAAAAGGCTACACAGTGACACTCACACTGATGCTGCATTATTCATTAACTCACTCCACTTTATTAATTGTTTTAATTTCTGGTACTAAGAGAAGGTCACTCATCAAGACACACAAGTACAAGTACAAGGCCAGGGAGACTGTTTCCTCTAGAAAACATTACCAACAAATATTTGTTTGACTAATCTTTGTACCATTTTGTAAACATCTCAGATCCTGTAGCTTAGGAGCCTATGACGTAGACGAATCTCCTTAGAGATCCCATGTAATTCCTCCCTATCACATCTGACACATAAGTAGGTGGGAGCAGAGCAGCTATTTGGGCTAATGGCCTGTAATTTGGCAGACTTCCACACGATGAAGAAGAAAATAAAAGAACAACTAAACCACGACTTTCCTCACAGAAGCAAAAATAATTGTTGCTAATCTCAGTCCCTAAATCTTACCTTTTTTTTTTTTT
>NW_010350974.1:0-551 GCF_000700745.2 Antrostomus carolinensis | reverse complement strand
GTCCTCTGCCTCATCCCGGCGCCCGTCACCATGATCCTCAGCAGCCAACAGGACGCGGCCTTCGCCTTCGCCTCGTTGGCCGTTGTCTTCTCCTCCTACATCACCTTGGTTGTCCTCTTTGTCCCCAAGGTGCCGGTGGGGAAGGGGCTGGTGGGGTCCAGGTGTTTCTTCTGGGGTGGGAAGGAACAGTCACCCTACATCCTCCTTTGTAGGGTCAAGGTGTTGCCTCTGCAGATGTGGAGGTTTCTTCTCCAGTAGGGTCATGGAGTTGGTGATGACAGCAAGGGACACAGGGGACAAGCAGGTGTGGGTGTCACCTTGGGGGGGGGGAGGGGACAGTTTTGACACCCAGGGACCATTGCAGATGCGACGTCTCATCACCCGAGGCGAGTGGCAGTCGGAGCAGCAGGACACCATGAAGACAGGTTCATCCACCAACAACAACGAGGAGGAGAAGTCCCGGTTGTTGGAGAAGGAGAACCGGGAGCTGGAGAAAATCATCGCCGAGGTGGGTGGGGAACCCCAAAATATTGTTTGGGGGTAGAAACCCC
>NW_010350973.1:0-549 GCF_000700745.2 Antrostomus carolinensis | reverse complement strand
ACCACCACCACCCAACACCTCCTTGAAGCCTACAGCCTCCAAAATCATCTTTGTTGCAGACGGATTGCGGGCAATTGGGCTTTTGAGCAACCTGAAGAGTATTAAGTTCCCAAGACCCAAGAAATGTGGAAAGTCCACTCCCAGGGTCTTGGCTTTGACTGCAGGAGCCAGGTAGCCACAGCTGAGCTCACAGGTGCCCTTTCAGCTTTCCACAGGCAAGACACCCTCACCAGTCCCCTGAACGTTTCATTTCCTTTCTGGTATCTTTTTCCTCTATTCAGCAAAACCTTTGGGCTCAGAACTGCACAGGGACAGTCCCATCACAGTCAACGAGGTGAGTAATCAAGTCTTCAAGCTACCACTGAGGCAACCCTTTGAAACACCTTCCAAAACACTATTATCAGCAGGAGCTTAATGCAGATTTATTTCACATTTGCTTGAACAACTGTGCCCAGTGGTCCTGGAGCCAGGGTTAGCTGTCAGCTTCTCTGCAGAGTTAATTTCCTCCGGAGAGAAGGGGCTGGGGTGGAGAACACCCAGTGGTCCTGC
>NW_010350972.1:0-550 GCF_000700745.2 Antrostomus carolinensis | reverse complement strand
AATGACATCCAGACAGCCCCATCTGTACCTCATCTGCCTGCACACACTCTGCTGCTTAGTGCTGCTCCAGAAGTTTGATCCTGGAAAGAGAAACCTCGTGACTTCAGGCCACCCTGGAGCTCTCTGATCCAGGTCTGCTCGACTTTCATCACTGGATTATTCCTGTTAATCAACTGACTCTGTTCTACCTGGGGAGACCCCAGTTCAGAGAAGTTTCTCTCCTTGGAGGCCAAGCTGGAAAATCAATTTCCCTGTATTCCAAGTAGGACAATAGGAGCAGGGAGAGAAACAGGACTCAGGATCATCTTTCTATCCTGCAGGGACTGCTGCAGCCTGGCTTTTACAAGATTTGCAGCCCAAAGCCTGACCAACAGAGATTTTAGTCAATTCAATCTTGCCGAGTGCTGAAGCTGAGATCCACTACAAGAATCTAAAAGCGTGCAGGGCTTGCTGTCTCCACTCCTCATGACACACGTGTTTCCTACCCAGGTCTGTAGACATTACTCGAGGCTTTTAAGCAAGTGGAAAAGGTGAGAATCAGATCCCCTAA
>NW_010350971.1:0-544 GCF_000700745.2 Antrostomus carolinensis | reverse complement strand
ATTGAGTCCAACCATATCTGTCCACTACTAACTGTCTTCTCTAATCCACAAATTTTATTTGACTTTAAAATAAATTCCCAAAATAATTTCATTTTCAAGTCCTGGAAGAAGAATATTTCAGCTTTCTTAAGGTTTCTCTCCCCAGAGAGTATCAGCTTTTACCTTCACAATATAATCCTTAGAACCATACAACTTATTAGCAATGTCTTTATTTTCTGAAAATAAAGGTTAACCCTGACTCAACTGAAACTACTCAATATGTTCCTTTCTTTTCTTTTGGGGATTTACTTCTACTATAGCTCAGTACAGGAAATGAACAGAAAGATGTAGAATGTGTAATTTAGAATTACTCTTTTTGCACTAGTAATTTTAATATTCCCAGTATAAAGAGTGTTATCAGTTATAGATGCACTAAACCTTCTTGGCATGAACACAGTATTATTCACCAGTGTGTGCCAGTTTGAATTGACATGGTGTGTGACATACCCTGAACAGGTCTGGGCTGTGTTTAACAGAAAGCAGATGTGGGCTACCATGATGTGTA
>NW_010350970.1:0-551 GCF_000700745.2 Antrostomus carolinensis | reverse complement strand
TGGGTGAACGGCTGTGTTGGCTGCTGGCCAATGGCCAGCCCAGTGAAACTATCACACCTAACTGGGGTGATATAGAAATCCTGCATTTGGAATACAGTCCAGGTGGCCTTTCCTGCCTGCTGCCCTTATGGCTGTGAGCTATTCATACTCAGGTCCTAGATACAATATATGGGCAGCAAAGTAACGAGTTAATCTGGAGAAAATGGAACACTGCTGACATGAAAAAGTGTGTTGATGTCACTGAAAATCCTCAGTGACTGACCATAAGCTTACATTGACCCAGAAAGCTAATATATGGATGTGCTGTATAATGGTCCAGAAGAAAATGCCACAAGCTTTTCCAGTATCTGATCTCATTATTTCACCATTCTGCTTCATTTTTTCATCCCTTTTCTCTCTCAGCTATTTAGATTGCAAGAAATACCCAGGAGATTTTCTCTTATCAGATGTTTGTAGACAGCACAGCTCAGTAAAGTCCACTGCTCTCCAGAGCATTCTCCACAAAGAAATAATGTACAGATTGCTCTTTGAGTGGGTATGATTAAAAAATT
>NW_010350969.1:0-551 GCF_000700745.2 Antrostomus carolinensis | reverse complement strand
CCAGGTCTTTGCTCGGGATCTCCCCCAGGAAAGGTGAAAGCCGGCGTGGGAGGGAGGGTGGAGGGCGCTTGCCGGGCGCTGCCGGCTGGGTGCTGTTAGGGGTGCGCTCCCCTCGAGGGGCGCCCGGATTTTGTGGCCACCCCCAGTGGTTTGGGGGGAGGATTTGTCCCCCTCAAATGCACGAGTGGTGGATGCTGCATCTCCATGGTAACCCTGACCCCATTTTGGGGTGTTGCCCTGTCTCTATGGCAACCCCAAGGCCCAATTTTGGGGTGATGCCCCATCTCTATAGTAGCCCTGACTCCATTCTGGTGTGGTACCCCATCTCCATGGTAACCTGGACCCCATTTTGGGGTGCTGCCTGGTCTGTATGGTAACCCCAAGCCTTCATTTTGGGGTGATGCCCCATCTCTGTAGTAACCTTGGCCCTATTTTAGGGCACAACCCCATCTCCATGGCAACCCTGACCCCATTTTTGGGGTGCTGCCCCATCTCTGTGGCAACCCCAAAGCCCTTTTGGGCTGCTATCTCATCTCTATGGTAACCCCAAG
>NW_010350968.1:0-538 GCF_000700745.2 Antrostomus carolinensis | reverse complement strand
TTTTTCCTTTGTTGCAGAAATTGCACCTATGATGGCAAAGACTATCAAAGCTTTCAAAAACAGGTTCTCGCGGAGATAAGTTTGCAGTGGCAGGGGGAGAAGATATTCAAACAGCCCTTTTTCTTTGAACTTTTTTGGAGGCTGCAGCTGCTGGGAGAAGCTTCGATCTGCACAAGTTGACAGCACAGTATTTTACCTTTTATTCTGGTCCCTTTCTCAATGTCAAGCCCTTCCTCTTTTCCCCCTGCCCTTAACACCCTGTTTCTAGCTTTGTCATCCATCAAAAGAAGGGTGTACAGAATCTCCCGACACAAAGAAAATGTGAAGTCTTGGCACCTGCTGAGAGTGGAAGATCCAGAGACTATTTACTATTTAACCTCTTAATAAATTATAAAATGGTTTTAATTAATATTTTTGCCCCTCTATCCTGCTGGTATTATTTATGTTGCTCCCAGTAGTCTCCACTCTCCCAATCCAGTACAAGGGCCAGTCTCTCCGTGACTCAAGCTGGCAGGAACCCATCTGAGTGGACGCTGGG
>NW_010350967.1:0-537 GCF_000700745.2 Antrostomus carolinensis | reverse complement strand
AAAAAAAAATTATAAGCTTTTCAGTTTATTTTAATTTGGAATAAAAGTGCTTGCATTCTCCAATATTTTATCTTCTGATCATCTCTATGGGCAATTTAGAGGAGGAGGCTCTAAGCCATATTATCAATTACAACTCCAGACCACATTATAAATTACCGAAACTATGATGTCATGTTCCATTCATGGAAATCAGTTGCAGAGTTAATGTTATAACCTGCAGCATTTCCATTGATTTCTGGATTCCAGATGTACAGAAATATGGAAATAGGCTCGTGTTACGTGATGTTTCAAAGGTGCATGCTAGTTCTTTGCTTTCTGGGTAACTGACCATGTAATGAAATTTATGTAAGTTAAGAATTTTTGTCTTTTTTGTGTTTTCATACCCAGCGTTTTACTTTGTCCTCCTAGAGGCAAGGACTCACTGTTCTAGCAAGTTAGTCCTTCCTTTTTTTAGCAATTTAAAATGACCATATAAAGTGTTACATAAATGTTCCTCTCCAGTTTAATACTCTGTTCTCTTTTCCAGCTATTTCTTGA
>NW_010350966.1:0-550 GCF_000700745.2 Antrostomus carolinensis | reverse complement strand
ATGAGCCCAGAGTCAACTTGACACAAATTTGTCAAATTTCCACGTATCTGGTTATTTTTATTTTTCTCTGCTTTTTAATTCCCTTTCTGTTTCTACGGGGCATATTAGAATATTGCACTAATAATGAGAATCCTTTATAAGTTCATTAGCTCTCAGTAGGAGGCAGAAGGAGAGTATGAGGCAGGTAGAGCAGCTGGGAAGGTGGCAGTCCGTAACTTCAGAGCTTGAAGAAGGCTGAAGCTTAGATCCGTGGCAGCAGGATGAAGGCTTGTGCTCAGTCACCAAGGAGCTTTGCTGATGGAAGGTTTTAGTGACGTGACAGCCAACGTGGCAGTGGATGGAAATGTACACTTAGTCCAGACATAAAGCACTAAAATTCCTTCTGCTGGTTCGCCTTCCCAGTTAATTTAAAAAGTGTGGATGTGTTTATATAATATACATATTTATCTGTAATATATATATTTATGTACATAATATTACATGTAATTTATACAGACGCTATATATATTTATATATTTCCTGGAGAAGACGAGGCTGAGGGGAGACCTTC
>NW_010350965.1:0-537 GCF_000700745.2 Antrostomus carolinensis | reverse complement strand
TGGATGATCTCCTGAGGTCCCTTCCAACCTACAATTCTGTGGTTCTGTGATACAGAGGCACAGCACAGCCATGGGATGTCATGAAGTGGTTGGATGATGTTGCACTTCTTAGCATTTGGGATGTGGAGGGCTCTGCCCATCCTAATGCGTTCGAATCCATCCCTGGGAAACTGCTCAGCCCCCGTGTGACCAACTGTCTCTACATCTCAGTAAGGTCAAGGCTAAGGGTGTACAGTGGTGCTCTGGGGACACAGAGCAAGGTAAAAACTGGGGAAGGGGATCAACGGAGCAAGAAAACACCCTTCCAGGAGGGAACTCGATTTGGTAAGTGCCTAAGCAGGAGGCGCGAAACATGGCAACACAATACGGCAGGATGCAGCAATCCCAGACACCAGCAGGTGACATCATGAAAGGCCCGGGGTGACGTGGCGTCCCCGGAAACTGCGAGGGGAACACGGGAGATGCGGGGCGAGGTGCGGCCCTCAGTCTCCCAAGGCTAAAACCAGCAAGGCCCGGCTTCCACCAGCACCCGCCTGG
>NW_010350964.1:0-549 GCF_000700745.2 Antrostomus carolinensis | reverse complement strand
CTACAGCAATGAACCCTAACATGGCAGTCTTAGCTCTGAGACTTGGATGGATGGTAAAGGGCCACATCCAGCTGGTCTTTGTGTCTTTCAGTGTGACTGATTCCTTTGTTGTCTTGTCTACCTCCTCCAAGAGGACATCAGCACCTCTCAGTCTCCAGGGTTCTGTAAGAGATAAAAACATTTCTGAGTGGTTCATACATGTCTTTCAAGGTTTCAATGTGAACCAAGGGGGCAGACAGGGAACTTAATGATGTTATTTCAAAAACTGAGAGAAAGTCTGGTAGACAGAAATATCTTCCACACCAGCTACCTTGGCCTGCACTTTTAATGTCCTTCCCTGAGCAAGTCCTCAAGCACACTGTATGTGTGCAACTGAAGTGTTCACACCCACAAACCACACATCAGATATTTTTTATCTCAGAAGAAAGACCTGGCCTCTAATATGAGTCTAAACTGGGCTTTGCAGTGTTGGTGGGAAGCCACTTCAAACATGGTGTTCATGGCTGTGCTCCAAAACTCCCAGTGCTGGGAGCCAGGGAACAGGGGACA
>NW_010350963.1:0-550 GCF_000700745.2 Antrostomus carolinensis | reverse complement strand
CCTGCGTGGGAACACAAGCTCTGCCTTCCCAACCCGTGGTTGTGTGATGGCCACCACTTTCTCCTGCCCCACTCATATCCTGGAACTGTTCAGGATCTCAGGGGCAGGTAGGACTTTAGAGTCATCTTGGGACTATGCCATCAATGTCCCAAGGCAAAAGGGCAGGCAGTGAGGGGAAGCTCTAAGGCAGGAGAGTGTCAGGGTGGAGATGCTGCCTCCATAGTTGGGGCAGCAACAGAACAGGAGGGTGATGGGTTCCCTGAAGTGATGGTAGGATGGGCAAAGGGACACACAGGTGTGTCTCTGACCTCAAGCCAGTTGTTTCACATCTCAGGAAAGCGGGGCCAATGCTGGTCTCCTTCAGAAGGTGGTCGAGCTGCAAGGAGAGAGGTTTCACAGTGAAGCCCTGGCCATCTCCTTGCACTTTTCCCAAGGTTATAGGACCACCAGGGCCATCGCCATGGCTTTGCAATGGGTCACTTACCAAGGTGGCTGTGACTCTGCTTGTTGCGTTGAATATGGCTGAGCCAGGAGTTGCCAGGTCGGAATT
>NW_010350962.1:0-549 GCF_000700745.2 Antrostomus carolinensis | reverse complement strand
GGTAGTGTTTTGAATTTTGTTTTTAAACTCTGCTTTCATTATGTGCCATAGTTGACTGCATGAACAACATTCACTAAAACCATTTTCCTGCTCAAAGCTCACAGCGTTCAGGAGCAGAGGGCTGCATGGGGAAAGGCAGCAGTGCAGCTGAGGAGGCAGGGCACAGCTCTGCAGCCCTCTCTGGCCGCAGGCTCAGCTGAGGGGACAGTCTGCTGCTTGATTCCGACCGCCGAGTGAATCGCCATATGCTGCCGCCAGCAAAGCATGTAGAGCAGCTTCTGCTGCTGGCTGGTAATCCTCAGGGAGCCCACACAGAGACTATTCGTTGCCTTCTTAGGTGACTCCATGCAGCCGTCCAGCATCTTACTTTTTACCAAGTCATGGACCCAAAAGCTCGAGGTTGTGTGACATTCTGCAAGCAGCATCTCAGACCCTTGTGGCGAGGGTTGTAATTTATCCAGTTAATCCTAATGAAGCAATACAGCTGAGAATGTGGTTCATTTAACTGGACTTCAGCCATGTAAATGCTAGGCATCTACTCTACAATAA
>NW_010350961.1:0-546 GCF_000700745.2 Antrostomus carolinensis | reverse complement strand
TTTGTTTGTTTGTTTGTTTTAATCATGGAGAGCATCTTCTCTCCCAGACTTGCGTAAAATAAGCCTGGACTCTCTTCCTGAAGGTCCAAATGATGCTGGTTTTATTGGGAGCTCTATTTGTTGCACAGACAGGACTGGAGACCTGAGAGGTAGCCTCAGCCAGTTGGAGCTCTGTCTGCATGTCGTCCTCTGCCAGACTCCACCAAAGCAAAAGGGTCAGTAAAAGCCTGGAGGAGTTTCCTACATCTACATGAGAGACTGGGAGTACGGGGACAACCCATGGGAATGCCAAGACTTGCTCTGGTGATCGCTGGGGGGGGTTAACCGTGGTGTGTCCCCTTCCAAAACCCACCTCTCCTCCTCTTCCCAGCCCTGAGCCAAGCGTACGTTGTCAAACCAGTGACACAACCCTTACGAGGGACGAGTGTTGCAGGCATCCCTGGTCTCAGCATCTGGGGAAGAAATCATGACAGCCTGGTGGAATGCTTTTTTTTTTTCCCCTGAAACTGTCTTCCCAAAACCAACTTTTCTTTCTTTTTTTTCTTT
>NW_010350960.1:0-549 GCF_000700745.2 Antrostomus carolinensis | reverse complement strand
TATATATATATATATATATATAATGGAGTTATTCATACCAGAGTGAGCAGGACCACACTCTGAGTGAACTGGATCTGAAAAATAAGTATTCCAACCCAGCTAACATCAAGGTGAGCGTTTCTTTGTAACTTTCTAATAGAAATTCATCCAGACAAATCCTCTGTCACAGCTTCATCAGCCTTTTCAGGACAGCAGACAGACTCCTCCAGGAATTTCAGAGCTACCCAAGCAAATGAGGTAAGCAATCAAGCGGAGATCCAGTTTCTGCCACCACCTGGGACACGATGACTGATGTGTGTGTTTGCAAAGGTTTTATGAGCATAAAGCACAACAGGAGGCGGTCACATGCTCACCGCTTCTGGTGAGGAGCACAGCACAGCCCAGCTCTCTGTGATGCTGGGGTATTTAATACAGCGCCACCTCCTCTTCCCTCCTCACAGACCCATCCTGGCCCGGCATCACCAACCCCTCAGGTACTGCCATATACAGCAATAAGCACGCACCTGCAGCTTGAGAACCACAGAATCACAGGATGGTGGGGGTTGGAAG
>NW_010350959.1:0-547 GCF_000700745.2 Antrostomus carolinensis | reverse complement strand
CCGCAGGAGCCACAATCCCGACCCGAAACCAGCCCTGGTGAGCTTTGGACCAGCTTGCTTGAGGTTAAAGGCAAAGACAGCTTAAGGCAAAAGTGCAAATCTGAGCAGCTCATAGCTCTAGTCAGAACTTCCAAATCAGGATATAGCACTCAGAAACAGCTGCTCCAGTGAGAAAACAACCTTCTTCTCTTTGTTTGCAATTTAATAAGGCAAATTGAGGTTATTATAATAACACCAGAGCACATTTGTCTTGATCATGAAAGTTGACGTGGAAAAAATAATTGAATAAATAGTTGCTGGAGCCCCCAGATGCTGCAGCTCTTTTCCAGAGCCTCTTTGATCACAAAAAAAGTGCCGTGTTGCTGTTTCTGCTGCTTTGTGTGACCCACAAGTGCTCACACCACTAATGATTAAATCTCTTGTGTGATCTGACATCTGCTTTTCTGAATCATACTTGCTTTGGGGTTTTATCTGCCCATTTCTCAGTGTAGCATCCGAGTATTTCATGTTGGCTGTCTTGGGCTTACAGTAAAGCTGGGGAGGGACT
>NW_010350958.1:0-549 GCF_000700745.2 Antrostomus carolinensis | reverse complement strand
CTTCCAATCCCTGACATTCTGTGATTCTGGGTGGATTAAATTCAAACACTGACTAGTCCACCAAGGTTACTGTGTGGACCCATTAGAATGACAGAAGGAAAAGATGGTAGGATAATAATGGAGACAGTCTGCACTAAGCAACGTGGATTTAGTCCTCAAACAAGAGGTTTTAATTAATTTTTTTCCTCGTAGTATTTTTTTTTTTTTTTAAATAGACAACATTCTTCAGATATGAGAAAAAAAAATACAGATGTAGTTTTTCTCTGGCTGCATGCATGCCCCTCCCTGGCTAAATCACTTGAAGGAGGTGGGAGGAGAAGGGAATTACATTTTGAATATTATCCTTTTCTTTTACTCCAACTACTTCTGTGTTTGTTTTTTTTCTCTTTTTCTTCAGAAAGAAGGAAAGTGCTGAGACATTTTGTTAGTCAGACTGAAAGGAGTCACAAACAGATTGAGGGGAAGGAAAACAAAGTTCTTGACTCTTCTTCTACTCCACAGCCACTTGTACAAGTGAGCAGGAGCACTGAAAATGTGGCCCAGGCAGCC
>NW_010350957.1:0-545 GCF_000700745.2 Antrostomus carolinensis | reverse complement strand
GTGGTTGTCACCTCGTTGTCACCTGTCCCTTGGTGGCCATCCTGTGTCACAAATGTCACTTATTTTTTTAACCGTTTTTCCCCTTTTTTGCAGGTTTTCGCATGGGCAGAGCCCCGCCGCGGCCATGGGACAGAGCCAGTCGGAGCTGCAGGAGGAGGCGGAGGTAGGAAATGTCACCGTGGAGGTGACAGTCACCCTCAGGCGTGTCCCCACCCTGGGAGGGGGGTGTTACCGGGTGCTCAGCTGTCCCCTTGTCCCGCAGGCCATGTCCCTGATGGCCGCGCTGCCCAAGCTCTTCACCGAGGAGCAACCCTCCCGCCCCCGGGGCGGTGAGCACCTCCAGGGGACACAGACTTGTCTTCATGTCCCCAGGCGACAGTGTCCCCATCCCCAGTGCTGTTCAGCACTTCCAGGGGACACAAAATTGTCCCCATGTCCCCAGGGTACAGTGTCCCCATCCCTGATGCTGTTGAGCACCTCAGGGGGACACAGACTTGTCCCCAGCCCTTTGGGGACAGTGTCCTGGCCCCTGAGGCTGTTCAGCA
>NW_010350956.1:0-548 GCF_000700745.2 Antrostomus carolinensis | reverse complement strand
TCTTCCAAGTGGTGAAGTGCATAGGAGTTGCATCTATTGCTTAGTGTATACATGGAGTTTATTACCACACAAGTTCGTTTAAAATATTATTTAAAATCACATTTCTGGATTTCCTCAAGTAAGTATACGAGGAGAGCATCCCACAGGAAGCCCACACAGCCACCTGCACCAGCCAGTCCAAGGTCTCACCCAGTCACCACTTCTGGGGTGGGAGGTAAAACCCAAGTCCTGCTAAAATCCCATCAATTCCCAGAAAGGCAGAGCATTCAGGACAGGATATACTTTCTAGGACATAATTTCTCCAATTATTACAGATGTAGGTATGTGGTAGCCCTTCTCTATGATAGAAGAACCAACTCAAGAATTGGGATTGATGTTCAGAGCCAGCCAGCTGCATGCTCTCATCTTGGAGACACACATCCTTTTGGAGGGTTCCTCAGAGGCATTTCAGACTATCCATTAGTCCCCTTCCCTGAATGATCCCTGGCACTTCAGTCCTCTAACAGAATACTTCTGTTTTAATTAAAAAAACCAACCAACCAAACAAA
>NW_010350955.1:0-549 GCF_000700745.2 Antrostomus carolinensis | reverse complement strand
GGTGCGCTGGAAATTGCCATGTTGCAGCTCCATCACAAAGCAGTGTTTTTTTCACCACACATTAAACAGAGCGTGTTAAAGTGCAGTGGCAAAATATGTCTGAAAATGTGTTAATCCTTCTGGTCTGGTGGAAATAGATACTGAGGCAATCTTTGGGTAAAACAACTCGGTGGGAAAGGTGTTCCTCAGGATGAGCAGGGGACTCTAAGTCTGGGCCTGGATGAGCCTTCAGATAGAGCCAGGAGACACGGCTTTGCATCAAGTAACACATGTTGAGATCTGATGAAACAGGACTCACATGGAGTTTCATGGCAGCAGGTTACTCAGCTCATTTGATCATAATTCAAGCCATTTGTGTAACTAATGATGCTCTCAGATGTTTGGCAGAATAAACTAATCAGCCGTCTAACAGCAGCACAGCTTCTCTGTGGCTCAACATGGATCCGAGGAATTCTGCTGCAGTCAAAGATGCATCCCCCATCTCTCTGCGCTTTCATTAGCTGTGTGGTTCAGTAACCTTTCAGCAGACCTAGCTGTATAACAAAGAGT
>NW_010350954.1:0-547 GCF_000700745.2 Antrostomus carolinensis | reverse complement strand
GCTTCTGGAGCTGCCGTGCTTGCTGCTGCTTCTTGGCTCACAGCTCCTTTTCCTGAGCCACCAGCAGAGACAACAGAGCAGGACCAGGCCTCCAACAAAGGCCCAGAACTGCCATTGCTGCAAGGCCGTGAGGAGCAGGGCTTTCCTGGCCACAGTGCTGGTCTGCAGGCTCTTCTGCTCCATCTCTTCAAGCAGCCAAGCCATCTTCTTCATCAGCACCCTGGCACGCCACTGCATGCGCTGGTGCTCCATTGTGTTCAACTCATCTCCTGTCTCCAATGGCACTTGGATAATGCCAACCGTGCACAGAGCGAGCAATGCCGCCAGACCCATGGCTGCAGGAGAAGGGAGAGAAGGGAGCTCAGTGGGGCTGGGTGGGGGGAGCGGGGTCAGGAGCCCCAGGACTATGGGGACAGGTCAGAGAGGGCCGAGGGAGCGGGGAGGCAGCAAGGCCTGTGCCCAGCCCCAGCTCTGGCAGCACCGGGCCCGGCCCACGGTGCTCCCCCGAGCGCCAGACCCTCGCCGCAGGGTCAGACCCCCCTCCCCG
>NW_010350953.1:0-539 GCF_000700745.2 Antrostomus carolinensis | reverse complement strand
TTAAGTTTTTCTCTGCCCAGCTCTCCAGCTTTTAAATGTTTAAAGATTATTATCAATTCTCTCTTGCATGAAGTCAAAATAAAATTGAGCTATCAACTAGTTTGAACCATAACTTCTTATAAATTTATTTTTAATTAGACTTTAATTATTATTCTGAGATCTGATACCCTAATCCATGTCCAAAATCATATTAGTCTTTTGAACAAATATTTGATCTTAACTATTGTTTTGAAGATTCACCAGAACTTAAACAAAATATATTACTAGGTTTGCGTGCACTAGTTTATGGTAATTTTAGCTATGTCTTAATGACATCATCTTGACAGTATTATTTAGACAATACACACAGTAATAACAAGGTTTCAGTTCTATACAGTGCTGAAGGCCTTATGTATGCCATAGAAAGATTAGGCTGAGTTACAACAACACATCAAGATTGTCATTCCAATTAAAAGAGAAGTTATGATCCTAAAAAAATTCTTTATATTTAAAGGCTAGAGATACTTCTAGGCAGTTGTATTTTAAAATTAATATAAAGC
>NW_010350952.1:0-548 GCF_000700745.2 Antrostomus carolinensis | reverse complement strand
AAAAAAAAGGTCATTTAAATTAATATTAGCACAGAAGTGTGCACTGGTGCTGTATGGAAAGGCTTGAGGGAGTTGGAAAGTGCCTTCAGCAAAATAAGATGTGATAGAAACGATGTGTCAGCTATCAAAGACATTGACTAGGAGCTGAAAATGGCAGTAGGAATACATTAATAGAACTTGAAAACAACAGCTTAAGGTGTTTGGTAGCTTGTTTCCTTCATATCTGTTGAAAAGATGGAAAGATGAGATGTGAGAATAGGGAATATTCCCCAAACTTACTTATGTCATTCTGCAACAAATCTGGTGTGGACTTTGTCACTGATCTGTTTCTCAAGTGCTTAATTTTGTACTCATTAGCCTTACCTCTAAAACAGAAAGTGCAGGAAAGAGGACAAACCAAATGGCAGATCCCTAGATACATTCATCAGTTAACTTCACTTTTGTAATTACAATTAAGCTTTCTGCATGTGACAGCAGTGACCTGGATATTGTACCTGTCTGGTAACCCAGTAAAAACCAGGTAGCTCCCTTGCTTGTGTGAAGGATGA
>NW_010350951.1:0-548 GCF_000700745.2 Antrostomus carolinensis | reverse complement strand
ACCAGGGTCTCCGAGTAAGGATGTGGTCAGCCACTTATAGAGCAGCACAGGAATCAGCGACCCTGCACCAAAGAGATCAGGCACTAGTTAGGTCATGTCAACCAGATCCTGATATGCTATTCTTTCCTTCAAAAGCATTTCTGCAACTTAAATTCAGAGCATATTGGACAGTTAACATGGGTAATGTTAAACTATAGAGAGGATAAAGAAAGCATCATGTTCTGGATTCAAGTGTTACTCCATAGCACTAAGGGAGGAAAAAAAGTGAAAGCAGAATAAAAAAATATATCTCAGCACAGTATTTTATATTAGGGAAACCAAAGTGTTTTCTTCAGAATCCAAATATTCTTTACTGCAACTTTCCTAACAGCAACAAACAGCCTGAAGAATCCAGTTCTATGTATACACATCACTAGCGCTCCCCACTATTTGCATGCTTAAGTCCCACAATTTAGGATTTCTCCTGTCCTGATCACACATGGGTGCCCTGAAGTATGCCCACATGCACAGCATGATCTATTGAAGACACCAACACAGAGAGGTACTAC
>NW_010350950.1:0-548 GCF_000700745.2 Antrostomus carolinensis | reverse complement strand
TTTGAGAATGCTGCACACTCCTCCAGAAGCAACACAGGACTCACAGAAATTTTATTTTCACCTTTGTTTCACTAGTAGTCCTTAATCTGAAATCAATTTGATCTGTTTGAAAGCACTGGTGGAAAGCACAGCAATCTGCCAGTGAAGATGAGGATAAGACATAATAAAAGGGAGCAAGGAACAGTATCTGTCATTATCATTATCTAACACATCATCCAACATTAAAACACCCATTAATTTCACACTCTTTGCATCATGACTGCAGGTGGCTTTCGTTGGTAAATCTTGGTCTTCCATCTTTTCTCAGATAACATGCTTTTCCTTCTCCTATTTTACAGAATCATTCAAGAAAATAAGAGGAAGGAAATCCTAACTGGTTTTATTCAAGTTATACAAAAAGGAGTCGGAAGACTTAGGAACTATTCTCAGTTTAAATCAATTGTCTTGTATATTTTTGGCCAAGTCACTTACACCATTTCTAGTATATGGAAGTCTCCACTTTTTTATATTTAACCTGAGACATCTTGAAGTGAAATATTTTTTTTTTT
>NW_010350949.1:0-545 GCF_000700745.2 Antrostomus carolinensis | reverse complement strand
TTTTTTTTTTAAGGCAAAGTCTTTTCTTAAGCAATCTGCCTAAAATATTTAATTATCCTCAGTGTGTTAAAAACTTGATTACAAAATTCACATCAAATCTGTATCACCAGACATGTGCACATCAGAGTCAGTGTCTTGGTGTAAGTGTTTCAGAACCCCTGGGGACCAGTTCCTGAAAAAGATTGTTCCACTCAGCATAGTGACATGCAAACTCCTGTCCTGCTAATGCCAAAGGGCAGTTTCCATCCTGAGGAGGTTCCAGTCCTTGCTGTGTAACGGGGAGAGGGAGGCAGGGGCTGAAGAAAACCTGCTAGAGGGAAACTGCATGAGGAAAGCACAAAGGAAACCCTGAGAAAAGCACTCAAGCATGGGCAGTGTGCCTGGATTTCAAGGGATAAAGATACACTGCAGGCAGATTTCCTGAGGGAAGCCTTCTCCAGGGCAGTCAGAGCCTGGAGCCATTTAGAAAAAGACAGAACACCCTCCTGACAGAAACTCTGCTGCCCTTGGTAGTGACAAGAGAAAAACACTTGGCCCTTTCATGG
>NW_010350948.1:0-548 GCF_000700745.2 Antrostomus carolinensis | reverse complement strand
ACCACGCTGGGTGAGACAGGGAGGATGGCGGGTGGGTCCTCTCCAGAGCGGGGCTGAGCCCCTCACAGCAGCATCAGAACAGGTTGAGGTCCTCAAGGATCAATGAGGCTGAGGGAGATGCTGCAAGGACAGCTGGTTTATTATTCATGAGGCACCCAATCAGCAGGGAAATCCTGATGGTTTTATGTGTCTTTTCACTTCCAAACTTTTTCTTCCAGAAATGGAGTTTGCCAAAGGGCTTCAGAAGATGGCCAACAGCTGCAAGCAAACCATCAGTCAGGAGGTGAGTCCCCACGTCCCCAGAGCTGCCGGTGCCTGGGCTGTTGGGAACAAGCAGTCCTGGAGAGCTCGGTTTGTGTGACCCAGGAGAACAAGCCTGCAGTTCTCCAAAGCCCTTTGCTCAGCCAACTTCACACATCCAAACCAAAGCAAGGGATGATGCCCAGACCCTGGCAAAGCTCCTCCATTCTGCCCTGGCCCTGCCGGGTGTGCTGGCACAGAGCCTGGGTGGGCTCACACGCCAGACGTGCCACAGCTGCTGCTCTCCA
>NW_010350947.1:0-539 GCF_000700745.2 Antrostomus carolinensis | reverse complement strand
TATATATGTATATATATATACACACACACACCAGAAAAATGGACTGAAATACACATGGTATCGTGGTTACTTCAGTTATTTCAGTTTAATCTGGATTCTAACTGGTAGAAAGGCTAATATTTTTTAGTATTACAAGTTGATAAATACGGACAGCCTGTAAAGCAAACTCAGAGACCCTCGTTGAAGAGATACTAAACTGAGTGGCACAATGCTGTATTCTGGATTTCTTTCCCAGCTGTGTTTGCTCTCCTTTGTTGTGAGCTAATCGCTTTTTACAGAACATGGCCCTTCAGGTTTCATATCATATCTGCACTTGATATCATATATATATAATATCACTAGGGTGGAATGAATATTCAGTTTGCTGTTATATTCACTAAATTCACAATCTGGGTAACGCACAATTTAAACTTACAGTTCATCATTCATACGCATATCACTTCTTTTCAGCTGAGTATTGCTCAGTGGGAAGGCCTCTGTGCAAAGAGAAAGCATAAATATAAAACACTCATGCTCTATTTGCTTATAAAAATACAAAT
>NW_010350946.1:0-548 GCF_000700745.2 Antrostomus carolinensis | reverse complement strand
ACCCTTCACCCCAGTCTTGGAGAGCAGTTGAGTACTGTGATGGAATATTAAGCACTCTGCTGTGCAGCATTACCCAGGCCACAGCAGTTACTCCTTGTCTATGTGGCATTGGAAACATCTTAATTCATGCAATATAATTTTAAAAAATTAAACAAAGAGCAATTGGAAATACCTGGTTTGCCAGGATTCATAAATTTCTGTGGTTTTGCTAGATGTAATTCCTAATATAGACCAATGTTCTGTCCTCAAAATGTCTTAAAAGTATGTTTTTAAGTTAAAAATGTTTTAATGGTGTTACTGAAGTCAAGGGAAAACTCCATTTATTATCAATAGGATCAGGATTTTGCCAAAATTTATAGCTTTTAATATGCTGGATCATAATACGATGTTTTATGTGGTAGAGTCAGCAAAACTGCCACCTGCAAAAATCCTCTTGTGTCTGGAAAAGTAAAAATATAAATTAAATTACATTATTCTAAAATATAGCAAAACATCATTACTTAAAATTACTTACTTGGTGTTCTGTAAATAAACTCAGTCTAAGATGT
>NW_010350945.1:0-539 GCF_000700745.2 Antrostomus carolinensis | reverse complement strand
TGGTTTCTGCAAGGAGGTTATAGAAAGAGGCAGAGTTAGTGAACTCCCTGAGTCACTAGAAAATATATGATGCTTCGAAGATTTTGTGGATCAAGGCACTTTCTGTTTCAGAGGTTTGGTTTGGCTCTGGGTAGGCTGATGCACTGGTGCAAAGGCTGAAACTAGCAAAAAAACCCCACTGAAATTTTCTATGCAAAGCATTTAGCTGAAGCCAATGCCATCTTTTGTGGACAACCAGTTTCTGAGCGTTTCTCAGACTTCAGCAGGGTTTTGGTTCCATTCTCGGGGAGAAAAATAGAGAGGGAAAATGTTCAGCTTGACCGTCCAGTTCCTCTCCTTGGAGAGAGCCATGGAGGAGGACTGATGCTCTGCTGGACACACCAGGGGTGTTGACCCTTTGGCACTTGCCTGGCACGGGGCCTTGGCAGGAGTGGGGTCTTGGCACTGCAGCGATGGCAGGGACAGGGATGCTGGCGGACATCCCCTCCTCACATGACAGGGGACAGGTACAGACCTGGGGCTCTAAGGGACAGTCAAGC
>NW_010350944.1:0-542 GCF_000700745.2 Antrostomus carolinensis | reverse complement strand
TGTCTTTTATGAACTCCAGGCACATCACTCAGAGCACCCAGTAGAAAACAGTGTGGTAGAATTAATGGCTACAGCATGCCTTTGTGTCAAAAAACTTTTTAATCAAAATTGTTAACTTATTCAAAAGTCTTTGAGTGAATATTAAGTAATTTTAACGAAATGCTACACATTATACAGATCTCAGGAGAAAGCCGCCTGCTCTTTTTGCACTTCTAACAACCTTTGACATAATGAGGTGTGAGAAATGGATTTAAAATGTAGTTGCAGGAAAAAGGGCAGGAACGCTCCGCTCTGCCTTGTGGGTGTTGTAGTCTTTCTGCTGTCTATCTGCCTGGGCAGCAATAGGAAGCTGGACTCGAAGTCCCAGAGCTCCCGCTGGAGCCTTACCGCACAGGCTCAGAGACCGTCTGCGGGGAGGGGTCGAGTACATTGTGTCCATTGTATTTGGTGGGTTTGGTCTCCCCCCCCTCCCCTACCCCCCCGGCATTTTGCACATCTCACGGGAGGTTTAAATCGGGGGTGAAAAGCATGGCTGATGAGCA
>NW_010350943.1:0-542 GCF_000700745.2 Antrostomus carolinensis | reverse complement strand
ATTGTGTTTTTAGGCAGGCAGTGGTGATAATCAGTGCATAAATTATTTTCTAATTAACTGTTTCTGTCAGAATCCCAGTTCCACTCAACAAGCAAGTTGGCCAAGAGTTCATCTGTCTCTTCCCTTTTCCCCTCAACTGTATCATCTCCCGTAATGAGAAACTGTTCATCTCAACAGTAGTCTTGCCCAGACCATAGCAGCAAATGCATACTGTCAGTTCTACTGTCAGCAATTACATCTCTTTCAAGTTCATAGCTGCAGAAGATCACTGAAAACAATGGGGTGACAATGCTTGAAAGTGGATTCTGATTCTTACCCTTGAGATGCTTCTAAGGAAGTAATGAGTATTCAGTTCAGCCTAATGGCTCTCAGTGACTTATCAGGACAGTTGCAAATGATACCTGAGATCTATAATGCCTTACAATTTTTAACTCATTTTCCTAATGGATCAGAAATGTCAATAATGCTTTATGGGATTATAGTGAGGAGACATCAAATCCTGTGTGAAAGAGACACAATACAAAAGAAAAAAAAAAAAAAAA
>NW_010350942.1:0-545 GCF_000700745.2 Antrostomus carolinensis | reverse complement strand
GTAATTTCTTTTCACCTTAAAAACCCAGAAATACAATAGCTGATTAATGCAAAGACAGAATTGTGAAAGTTATTGTTAGTTACCTGTTCTGCAGATGACCATGAACGAGCACATAAGAAAAAAATTACAGTTTTGTGATCTTAGATTGGACAATTAAGGAGTGATTAGAACCAAGTCAAGTTCCTGTTTGGTTCTTGTATACAAGTAAAACAAGGAACAGCACATTAAAATGCAAAGGTTAACTATCACAATAAAGTAAATTGTTTTGGTTTGTTTTCTTTGTTCTGTAACATTGAGACTAAGTGACTACTATAAAGTCAGAGGGTGGGAATTTCAAAGACACTAAGTAGAAACACTTCATGTAAATCTCTTTTTAGACTAAGGAACTGATTTATTGTTGCAGAAAGTACACTGAGGCCAGGAATTTAATAGAGGAATTTGAGCCTTACATGAAAATCAAGGTTTATAATAGCTAATAGTTACAGCAAATAAAATGTTCTGGTTTAGGACTTCAGTTAGGGTCCTCCTATTTGGCCTACTATGCA
>NW_010350941.1:0-546 GCF_000700745.2 Antrostomus carolinensis | reverse complement strand
ATGATTCTATGATAGAGTGACAGGTTGGATGGACCTACAGGACCCTCTGGTCCCTCTGCCCAGTGACCTCGCAGCTGCCCGTACCTCTCGGGATTTCCACCCGACACTTGTCCCAGGTTTTTGGGTTTAATTGGGGTTTTTTTCTGTCTGTCCATTTTCCGTCGGCGTTTCCCGGTTGTCACAAGGGCTGCAGTGGATTTTTTTTTTTTTTCACACAGCTGTTTTCTTCACTGTGATGCTGAACCCCAGGGATGCTCAGGTTGGGGGTGATCCATCACCGTTCCCCAGGGAGCAGAGGAGCTTCAGCCCTTGGGACTCTCCAGGGCCACAGGCAGGGGAAGGGTGTCCCCCATCCAGGAGGACCTGGGCTGTTGAGAGAGGATGGGATGAGGGTGAGGAAGAGAAGTTGCTTTTTGGGCAAAATCCGAGGTTATCTGAGCTCCCCTCTGCCTGCCCTGAGCTTCCTCATCTGCAACACGCAGAGCTGGCTGCGTCCAGGGGAAGAGCCTCTTCATGGGACCTTTGGTGGAGGGTTTGAACCCGGGG
>NW_010350940.1:0-541 GCF_000700745.2 Antrostomus carolinensis | reverse complement strand
TCCAATCCAAACCATTCTATGATTCTCCCAGTTTGAGCAAGAGAGAAACAGATCCAGACAAGCCAAACCTTCCAATCTGGATCTCTTTCAGCAGATTTTATGTTTTTCACGATGGTAAGCACCCAAAAGCTTTTTACCAACTAAAAGATGGAGCACACTATCCTAGATTCCTCCTCTGTGAGAGCGCACGCTGGAAGGCAGACCTCAGCCGGCCAACAGCCTCGGAGACGGTGCCCAGAACAGCCTCCTGAGCAGACCAGCAGGATCCAACTGGGAAGCCGCTGTGCAAAGGCTGTGCAAGTACAGCAGCTCCCTCTCAGCGAGCTGCCCTACTTTAGTGACACAGTCTCCCTACCGCAGACTGGCGGATACGGTGCTGAATCATACCGCAAGAGCGACCGGGGATGCAGCGAAGCCAAGAAAACGCGTGCGGTTACCCGTCTTCGACAACATCCCTCCCACACCGGGCATCCGGGGCAGGCAGCGCACATGAACAGGAGGCGCTCGCCCGGCTGCTTGCTGCTGCTACAGCCGCCGCGCT
>NW_010350939.1:0-541 GCF_000700745.2 Antrostomus carolinensis | reverse complement strand
AAAAAAAAAAACAACAAAAAAAGAGTATTTATTAGTTTGAGGAAGGGGGAAATGCTGGCAGGAGTTATATTCTGCAATTTCAAATCTTGTATACCAGCTGAATTGCCATGCTTTTGGTAGAAAATTCATGTACAAATGAGGCTTTGCTATATGTTTTCCTTAATATCTCTTGGGAAATCTTCTCATATGTGACTTCTATTTTCTATTTTTTTCTGTGATGTCCTGTGATCATCAAATCAAAACTATCTTGCAAAAGTAAGAATATAAGTGATGATAATAATAAAAAAGTCATCTATGGAGATACCCAATATCAATGTAATGAAGGGAAATTTTATGGAAATTTGAATAATAATAATAATAATAATCAGTATCTATATATTTGCTATTTTAGTGTTCTTTTTATTGTTCTCTGGCTTTTTAGCCCTATTTTATAACTCAGTATGTGCCCCAGATGCTTCATACCTTTTACTTATATTTCTTGATCTTACGCACTCAGTGCATCCTGACATACTGTACCTTGCTACAACAGGGATGAGTACAG
>NW_010350938.1:0-545 GCF_000700745.2 Antrostomus carolinensis | reverse complement strand
AGCCCATGTCCCAGTTCCTCTCCACGCTGCCCATCACAGTTTGGGTTTGTCTCCATCTACAGCGCCAACTCTGGTGACAGTTTTCTGGGCCAACTACAAGGAAATCCGTTTTGAAGCCTATTTTGCTCAGCTTTATCTAGTTCATTCCTTCTTCATGGAGCCTTTCCTTCTTCTGGCCATGGCCGTGGACATCTCCTACCCGCTGAGATACTCCTCCATCCTCACCAGTGCCAGGAGAGGCAGGACTGGGCTGGCTGCTCTCAGCAGGTGTCTCTTAGGAGATGTGCAGACATCACATCCAGTAACTGGTATGGCTTTGCTTTAGCCAGTCTCTTCCTGACATCAGACCTCACCCTTGTGTCACACATACCGATTGCTGGGGCCATTCTGAACATCTCAAGGCTTTGAACAACTGCTTGTCCCGCATCCTGACAGTCCTGACCCTGTACATCCTGCACATCCCCATGGTTGGCTTGTCCTTGGTTCACCAGTATGGCCAGCATGCTTCCCCTCTGTCCTGGTTTTGGCTGGGACAGAGATGGTTT
>NW_010350937.1:0-545 GCF_000700745.2 Antrostomus carolinensis | reverse complement strand
CTTCGACCACAAAGAGCAGTTACATGGCATGACAGTGAATATCTAAACCCAGAAATGGGTGGGTACAGCAGAGCGTGGACAGATGTCGGCGAGTCAGGAGGCAGCCGCAGATCTGTCTGCTGGGCAGATGAACTGACACGGAGAGCGGAGCTGTCAGGGTTGGCCAAGGGTAGCTGCAGATTTCATGTCTTGGGTGCCAAATTAGATGTGACATTTCATTTAAGGCTCTCGCTTGTTTAATATGCAAGTTTAAAATAAATAAATAAATAAAGCTCTCTACTGTAACAGCGATGTAGCACTCGGTATTTCACTTGACAGGGTCATGTCCAGGGTGTGCAGTTTGGGATGTTTTCCTGCCAGGAAAGCACATTTACTGAATTTCAGCATATCTGCTCCATCATTATTTACACAAGACAATCTTATTACAGGCTGTCAGTTCTCTCATTCTTACACACTTTTGATACATTTCCTACCAATGGCAGGACACAACACACACTCTGCAACCCCAGCGAAGCAATGCCTGAACCTGAAATTAAAAGCTGGAT
>NW_010350936.1:0-546 GCF_000700745.2 Antrostomus carolinensis | reverse complement strand
ACTTTCTTGTTAAGTTCAAATTCATCCAGGAATGAGAACATTGTATCACCAAATTGTTGTTTTAATTACTACAAATACTTATTTAAGTATATATTACACATTTATAAATTTAAGTATAAATTAGCAATTATATGAATGTATAAAATATATATTTTAATATATCATACAACATAATGCACTATAACATGTAATATGTATATGTAATATAATATATTTAATACAATGTAATATAAATTAAGATTTTGAGAATTGTGAAAGTATCATCAAAATTCTCAGTCTTCTCCATTTACCAAACAGAAGGTTGGAAACATATTCCCAAATTGTAATATATCCATAAGAGAGTAAGTTTACATAAAAATTGAAACAATCTAACAAAGAAAGCAATATATTCACTTTTGTTATTATTATTATTGTTTAAAATAATTTAAGGACAGAGCATGAATGCAATCAGAATGAGTAATGCTTTATCCATAAGCATTACTACTTCTTACAGGATAAGATAATACCCAATATTACTCAAGATGACAGGATCAGTTTTCAAGAAAC
>NW_010350935.1:0-546 GCF_000700745.2 Antrostomus carolinensis | reverse complement strand
ACCCCCCCAAAAACCCCCCACCCCTGGCACAGAGCGCAGCCGTGCGCGTGAACGCAGAGCTGGGTGTATTCACCTCCCAGCTGCAGCCATCCCCGCTGCTCTCCCTGTCCCTCGCAGGTCGGTCATGTGGGGACAGGATGGGACTTCAGAATTTAATTAATTCAATTTAGTCTCATATAAAGCACCGAATGGGGAGAGTGTTTCGAAATAAAAGGGGAAGGGACCTTGAAGTGCCGCCCTGCGTTTGATGCTCATTGCAATGACGACTGCTGGTGTGGGTATAAATGAAACCACGACCTTTGTTTGAAAGCAGATTTTAAAATGTTTATCGGGGTCAGAAACACGGGAATCTTGTTTTCAAGGACACTGGCAAAGTTTTTAAGGGCAATTTTGACCTGTGCTGGCAGGGAGCCCCTTCACCCACCCTGGGACATGACCCCTCATGCTGCGGCAGCGCCCAGCACATTGCAGGGCACCAGAGCCCTTGTGCTGGTGGCTGTGCCATGCTCCCTCACTGTCCTGGTGTCACTGGGATAGGGTTCATGT
>NW_010350934.1:0-545 GCF_000700745.2 Antrostomus carolinensis | reverse complement strand
CCCAAAATCCCCTTAATTCTGCCCATTTTTATCCCTTCCCCACTACCAGGGTTTGGAACACCCTTGGGTGACACAGAGGACATGTTTGGTGTCACCCAGTGCCACCCTCCTTGTCCCTTGTTCCTCCCACCTTCTTGACACCCCGAGGTTTGTTCATCAGACACTGATTTTAATTAAAAACCTCTCATTAATTAAGCAACAAACACCAGCAGAGGGGATGGACCAGCCTGGTTGACCACCCCATGGAGATCAAACACCTCAGGGTGGCACCCCATGGGTGGGGGGTGCCCTGTGATGGGGACCATGGAGCAGGATGTGTCCTTGGAGTGAGAGGGTTAGTGCTGGGCTGAGCTCGGTGCTGGGGGTTGGACTTGGCCAGTGGCCACCTGGCCCAAAGGTCAGGTTCTTGGCAGGGTTCTGGGACTGCAGAGATGGTGGGAGGCTGGGATGGAGCTGGGGTGGAGCTCCAAGTCCAGCCTGAGGAGAAATCTATGGTCCTGTGTGGGTGGTGGGATGCACAGGATGGTCCTTGGTGCAGAGGTGGA
>NW_010350933.1:0-544 GCF_000700745.2 Antrostomus carolinensis | reverse complement strand
CATCTCAAATTCTGTAGCTGCATGAGCCACTCACAGCAAAGGAATTGGCACATGCCATGCTTCTGTGCAGGAAGATCCCATCCAGGAACTGACTGCAATTCAGCAATGAAGAAGACTGGTCATCAGCTTGACACCTACTACTCCTTTTCCTCCCTCTGAAGCACAGCAATGAGTAATGATCTCCAGTAAATACGTGCAGTGTGGCACCATTGCCAAGCAGTAGCAGATGTCAAATCCTTGAATTTGGAGTTTCTATCAGATGAGAAGTCATTATTTGAGGCATATATTTGTACAGCAGTCTAACTCATGCTTGCACCAGCCTCCAGTGAAAGAGGTCATGGAAGGAAAGACCCTAGAGGAAAGCAGGCCAGCCAGAGGGCTAAAGCAAGTGTTGTCCCCCACATACACTGTGCCCCACTGCTGGCCATTAGGACCCCTGCAGCTCAGCAGCCTTCTTGCAGTTCACATGAGTCCAGCTAGGAGATGAAGGCTCATCTTCCTGTTTGGCATCAGCTGGGGGAGATGCAACGAGCCATGCAACCCA
>NW_010350932.1:0-543 GCF_000700745.2 Antrostomus carolinensis | reverse complement strand
CTATATGTATATGTTCCCTGTGCTACAAGGGCGTGCTCCTTCTGGCTTTTGCAGGACTTTTTGCTTTCTTGGAGCACTCTCTCATATGCTCAGCTGCTCCTCTGGGAGGGATAATGTGCCCATGCTTTTTCTCAGGGAGTTTATTACTTTGTTTTCTGTGCATTTACTGACTATTACAAAGTTAAAATGACTGACCTGTAGCTCTCTAGCTTTCTCTGTTCTCCTCCTTTTTAAAGACACTTACTGTGTTTGGCCTTTTCCAGTACTTTATGGAACTTCACTTGGTTTCAAACATGGATGTAGCTAGTTCTCTTACTGCCAAATCAGCACAGCAGGTACTGTTTAATTTATAAAAATACTAGTTCTAACCTACTTTTATGCCTTTGTAGGTATGTGTTTGAATTGCCTGAAGTTGACCTTTTTATAATGAGGATGGGCAGGTGGTAGAAGGAAGCATAACACATTAAGAGCTTCTTGATATCTGTTAATAACTTTTTCCTTATTGAGTAGCAGATCAGCTCTACCCCTTGATGTATGTATGTT
>NW_010350931.1:0-544 GCF_000700745.2 Antrostomus carolinensis | reverse complement strand
TTTTTGTTTGTTTTTCAAAATTTGAGTAAATTGGTAGTTCTACAGCATTTGGGTTAACTAATTGGATTTCTGGGTAAGCACAAGCCCTGACTTTTGTAGAAGGTGAAAACTATTAGTCTTAAAACCGCAGCATCTATTCCAGACAGTTTCCTTACTAATTTAAGACAAGACAGTTATACAGAGCTATAGTGATGAATGGATTGAGCAGTTAATATTTGACATTTCATTTTCTGATTATACCATTTAAAAATAGCTGGCTTTTGACACACTGCTAGCATGTTTTTATGTGAATTAGAAAACTTAGGTTTATAGTAAGTTCCCTGTTACCTTTCAGTTTGAGGTCTATGGAGAATGGCTGTACTGAAGATCCTAGCTTCTCTGATGTTTGGCGCAAGTATGGACTCATTCAATAAAGGTGGCCTGAGGAGGTGGGGGCATTTGTTTGCCCCCACAGCTGGACTGGGCAGGTGAATGAGAGAGAAGTGCAGAATAGCGTCACATACAGTGGTAAACTTTTTTTTTTTAAAGTTTTTAATTGTCTGAG
>NW_010350930.1:0-542 GCF_000700745.2 Antrostomus carolinensis | reverse complement strand
AATAATAAAAATAATAAGTTTATAATAATAATCTCTAATAAAAAATGATATTACACTGTTGTCCTGCTTGAGGATAGAGTTAATTTTCTTCCTAAACTATTACAACTGTAATTTGATTTTATTTCTGTGAGTGACCTTCTTTCTCCCTAACAAATTATGATGATTTTCTGATTTTTTTTTCTGGCTTCCCACAATTAAATCTGTACCAAATTAGCTTAAAACAACAAAAAAAACCCTCTCAGAAATGGAAAGCTTTCGTTTTCTGAGGGAAATGAGAATAACTTTGGTGTCCTGTTCTCCCCCCAGGTGTTCTGCGTGGGTTTGTGGTGCCTGGATGAATATTGGTATTACAGTGTGTTCACCCTCTCCATGCTGGTGGCTTTTGAAGCTTCTCTGGTCCAACAGCAGATGAGAAACATGTCGGAGATTCGAAAAATGGGCAACAAACCCTACATGATCCAGGTAATTTGAACCCAAGAGGATTACACATGATTTTCTTTTCCTGTAGCTGTTTTAACTGATTTCCTGTTCCTTTTCCCCCC
>NW_010350929.1:0-544 GCF_000700745.2 Antrostomus carolinensis | reverse complement strand
TATTTACTGAAAGTACATCATTTTCTTTATTAGAACCAGATGGAAACCAGCAGTCACAAACAAAGGATTCTGCTGCAGCTCCACGGAAAGCAGTTAAAAGACCAATGCCTAAACTAGATGCCCAGAGGTAATTTTATACAGAATATTTCTTTCTGTGGTGGATTTGGTATGTGGTTGTGGGGGAACGATGAAGGTTAGTGTGATGGCTGCTTGATCACAGCCAAGAGTTCTGGAGATGAAAGTGACTCTTGCATGTTCTATCTCAAACCATTTTATTCCCAGCCTACCTGTATACTACTATTACTAGTCCAAAGAGACTTCTTGAAGTTTCTCTGAATTAGTACATGACTAATAATTAAAGAGACATTTGTTATTCATACATGGGACTCTTCCAGATGGATCTTCTTTATTTTGCTTCAAATGTAGTACTGTAGGTTTCTTTCATTAAATAAAGTGTGCTTTAAAATAAAACATCAACATAATGGTGACTGTAAGGTACTATTTAAAGTAAAGCTTAAAATAATAATGATAATAATAGTAATAA
>NW_010350927.1:0-526 GCF_000700745.2 Antrostomus carolinensis | reverse complement strand
GGTCTCCCCTCAGCCTCCTTTTCTCCATGATAAACAACCCCAGCTCCCTCAGCTGTTCCTTATAAGACTTGTTCTCCTGGCTCTTCACCAACTTGACATCAAGCATGAGAACTAAGATAGTTTTCTCTGAATGCCTTAATTACTAAGATTTTAAGCTAATTTGTTGCTTTGAAAACTTGAACTGAGCTGTCCATGCAAATGCCTGGAGCATGGAATTACTATTCACTTAGTTTTTAACTGCTGTATTTGATCCTTCTGAAATTATCCCTTCAGTTTTACAGTAGATGTTAAGGCAGGGTGGGAGAAATGTAGGAACTAATTCACAGAAGTTTTAGGGATGAGCTCACACAGGAGGTGGTTGTCCACCTCTGATAATGAGTGGTTTTTGTTATTGTTTTCAAGTAATCATAGAATCTTATGCTGAAACATTGAGCTGGCTTTGATACATGAGTGGACCAAGGTACCAATGTGTCACAAACAGTGAAAACCACTTATTAGAAGGTCTGTGTTCTCAGAGTTGCAGCAG
>NW_010350926.1:0-544 GCF_000700745.2 Antrostomus carolinensis | reverse complement strand
CCCTGGATGGTGAGGAAACCCCACAGACCAGTGTCCCAGAAGGTCAGGAGCCTGTGAAGACGGGTGTCCCAGAAGGTCAGGAGCCTCCACAGAGACCAGAAAAGAGGAACCAGAAGGGAGAAGCTTTGGGAGAAGATAAAGTCCCCACGGAAGCTGACACAGGTGAGTGAGGTGGGTGTCAAGAGGACGTGCCTCCCCGGGCTGTCCCTGTCCCAGCTCTCCCAGGAGGTCTCTGTGGGGGGATCATGGCAGGTCACCGTGCTGAGGAGCAGCATCACCAGGGAGTGGCAGAAGCTCTGGGGTCCATTGTCACGGTGCTGCCAGGGAAAGTGGACGAGGTTTGAGGGTCTGAACTCGGGGCAACACGGGGACACGGCTGGTGGAGCCGGCGGGGAGGGCTTGGGAGGGTTGAGGTTGCTCTGCAGAGGTGACAGCACGTGACACCCGAGTGTGTCCTCCCAGCCCTCGTGTGTGGCTTCACTCCAGTTCCTTGTGACACCTCACGTGCCACCAGCAGATCATTTGGTTGGAAAAGCCCTTTGAG
>NW_010350925.1:0-540 GCF_000700745.2 Antrostomus carolinensis | reverse complement strand
ATTTTCCTCCTTTTTCTTCTTACCTTGCACTTCCCCCAAGCTCTTGTTGCAGCAGCCGCCTCCCTGAGGCAGCAGCACCTGTCTCGGGGATTATTTTTACCATCTCTTTTTGGCATCACTATCTCCTCCTGCACAAAACCAGGTCCTATAAATAACTCCAGCCTGCACTCGTGTTTGCTCCCCCTGCTCCCTCCTATCGCTCCATCTTCCTTTCTCCTTCCCTCGTCTGTCCCCTTTCGCCTGCAGAGAGGAGATGCTTTAAGAGCCTGGAATAAGGACTCATCTTATCCAACATCCTCGTGAGCCCTTAAATCGTCTGCATCTAAGGCACGTGGGTGGTACCCTGTAATTGGATTAAATGCAGAATAATCCACCCTAATTTTCTCCCCAAATTATCAATTCATATATAGGATTGACTTCATTTTCTCTCCTCCCTGATGCTTCCAAATCTAGGCAGCTCCTCCCTTAAGATTTCCCCCCTTCATTCATGATTTTTTTTTCACCCCCAAA
This sequence comes from Antrostomus carolinensis, assembly GCF_000700745.2. Lineage (NCBI taxonomy): Eukaryota > Metazoa > Chordata > Aves > Caprimulgiformes > Caprimulgidae > Antrostomus > Antrostomus carolinensis. Next base: position 30 of record NW_010350925.1, on the reverse strand, counting down.
ACCCCTAAAGATGAGTTTTTTCCTGAAGGA
>NW_010350924.1:0-544 GCF_000700745.2 Antrostomus carolinensis | reverse complement strand
ATACACATAATCTGAAAAGTAGGTTAAAGAAATGTCCTTTGCTCAAGGATGGGCTAGAACCATGATGACTCTCAGCTTGTGATGTGATTAAATCCTACAGGGTTTAATCAACCCATCTTTAAGAAAGCCCTTGAATTTTTTCCTTATTACAGAATTCCACTGTGTTAAAGGTGTGGATTTACCACCAAGTCTCCATATATCCCTTCACAATACAGATGAAACATCCTTGACTCAGACACACTGGTTCTTCTGGATAAGTCTCAAAATCTTCTATATTCTACAAGAGCATAGACTAAAGAACAGAAACCTTCAGCTGAAACAAATGTGCATGTGAAAATGCATTTCCTATCAAATCCCATGTTTCTTCATAGTTAAAAATACTCCCTTGGCAGAGAAAATGCATAAAAAGTATTAAAAAAATAAATCAGTTGCTGATAATACACATTCCTCATGAGCTTTTATTCTCTTTTGCATCCCCCCCTTTTTTTAACCCTCTATTTTGCCATTGTTTTCAGTTTCATAGAATCCCAGACTGGTTTGGATT
>NW_010350923.1:0-532 GCF_000700745.2 Antrostomus carolinensis | reverse complement strand
GAGCTCCCAGTGCTGAGAACTTCAGCAACTCTCCCCACAGCCTAAGAAACAGAAACCCTGCACAAGCCCAGCCCAATCCCTTGCTACAGTGGGGTTTTTTTGACAGATGTATGTGGGATCACTCACTGCAGGGGGTGGGGAAGGGATTTTGTTTCTTTTCTTCTCCTGCAAGCAAAATTGAGAACTGCTAAACAAGCAGAAACCAGAAGTGCAGCTGGTACAGACAGCACTGGTGTCCAGCAGCTGGGCAGCAGCAGTCACTTGTGTTCAGCGTTTCCTGATGAGTTCTTACCTGACCCAGGAGGACAATGGTGGCAAACTCTTTGTTTTCTGGTGTCAAATGTACTTTTTAAAGCACAGTTTTCTGTTCTCAGTGCCAGCTCAAATCTATGCATCCATCAATGCTGGCAGCAGTGCCAGTTGCTCAGTATCATTGCTCTTGAGAGCTTTTTAGATCCTGACTACTTTCAAATTACACTAGATATATAAAATAATGCCCAGCTGCATCCTAAACAGTCACTGCCAGAACTGC
>NW_010350922.1:0-538 GCF_000700745.2 Antrostomus carolinensis | reverse complement strand
GGGTTTTTTTTTGTCTATAACAAAGTTTTGAAATATATATTGTCATAATATATTGAGTAAAGATGAGTATATATGTATATACCATGTCTATGAAGGGATGTTTTATACAGTGGACACTGACCAGATTGTACATACTGTGTTAACTGTTTTCATATATGTTTGATGTAGTATTCTTTGTATCTATTTGTTTTGCAGTTTGTGAAATGTTTTATAATGTCCCTGCATTGGGACCTGATAGAAAGCACTTTATTTTTTATATATAAAATATTTATGTCTGTGTCTGAGTAACTATGTGTTATACATATAAACACATGCATACAATACTCAGTGTTCCCTGTAAGTACTACTTGGTTTAACACATTTTTAAACTGGATTAATTTGTGGTTTTTTTCTATAATTTCTCATACTGTAGAGACAGCATGTCTCTTGTCCTGTAATGATGTTGATGGTTTGCTGGGTTCACTAGTCAAAATCGTTAAGAATGGAATTACATTCTGTCCCTCAAAAAAATGGCCATCCCTTCTTTGGAGGGAGAGTG
>NW_010350921.1:0-543 GCF_000700745.2 Antrostomus carolinensis | reverse complement strand
CTCAGCTGCCTGAAGAAGGCCTCATCAACCTGTGCTCCTGCCCAAACCCCGTCCCGATTCTCCCCTTGTGTGTGATAACACAATCATGTGTGGTGGGAGTATCTCCATGTAAATAAAGGGGGTGTCATTAACATGAATGTCTCAGTCCCAAAAACCTTTCAAAGATAGTGAAGTCCCTTCCAGCTTTGTTGGGTGCTGTTGACTGAGTACAGGAGAAAGAACCAAATGTCAGAGGGAAATACAAGCACAACTTAGGGGTTAGATATTCTGTTTGGTAGATGCTGGTTGACCAACAAGACGATGTGCTCATAGGTCTGGACTAGCCACAGCATCTGTTCTCTTCTGCATAGGGGAAAGGAGAGAGTAAGCTATATGGAAGGACACTCTGGAGGTGAGAGGAGAACCGCAGGACAAATGGGTAGAACTGTGGAGAATGTTACTGCAGGAGACATGAGAATCTAGAGACAATGGGGGTAGAGGTATGGGAGGGAACTGGAGGTGTTATGGCATGAGGATGTGTATTGGGTTTGCATGGCAAGGTTT
>NW_010350920.1:0-543 GCF_000700745.2 Antrostomus carolinensis | reverse complement strand
AACCTGGGCCACTGTCTCACCACCCTCACAATCCACATCTCCATACCAAAAAGGAAAATGTCTGATTTCCTCCAGTCTGTAGAAATTAGACATGGTTTCTAGAGTGTTTACTTGCTGAGTCTCAACTCAGAAATGAGGGTACAACTCTAGGAAAGTGAGTTTAGAAGGTAAATATTCTCCTCAATATGTACTTTGCTAGTCCCTTGTGTGCTCTGTGCTGCTTAGTTTATTTTTAAATGTATATTGTCTCATTATTTATTCGTGCCTCACGCAGATCATGTTCCAGGTCCTTCATTTTGCTGAGTGCTTTATCAAACACACACTAAAGAAATAGCCCAGAGTTTACAATGTCAAACGGGAGACAGCTGGCAAGGCTGGTACAAGAAACATGGTCTTACTGTTGGCTTGTACTCATGAGCAGTGATCTTGGCACACGTTATGAAATGTTATCTAACTGAGCATGTTACCTAAACCAACGCTGAAGTGCTGTGTGCATCACAGCAAAATAATTTTCAGGATGATAGTGAATAAGGTTTTTTTTTT
>NW_010350919.1:0-543 GCF_000700745.2 Antrostomus carolinensis | reverse complement strand
CAGTGTTTAAGGAGCAGAGTTCTTCTGTTTGCCTTCCTTCCAGCAACCTATGAAAGACTCTACCTCTTCTGATAGATAAGAGCAACGGGAGTTACTCATCTCAAAGCAAATGCATTTTGCAGAGAAGCTATTAAGATTATGAAAATCCTTTGGGTTCCATATAAAGTAAATAAAAGCTCCCTAAAAAGAGGTTGCTGTGGAGTAGAAACAGCTTGCAAACTTTAGAATGCTTTTGTAATTCTGCTGCATGTACAGTGTTCTTCTTTTGCTCTTTGCATATAAACAGAAGCACCATTATGATAATCTGATCTGACTATTGAGTATTGATGGTGATGGTTTCTGGATTGAAAAAACCTATATTCCTTATTTTTAGCATCAGCTTCCTGCTCCTGGATTGTGTTTTATTCCTGGCTTCTAAATGTGGGGTCCTCCTCTCAAGTCCAATCTCCCCGTGTAGTTAAGTCGAGCACTCTTGGAACTCTTTCAGCTGTAAACCTGCCTGAGCCCCTTGAACTCTGATATAATGTGATTAATTTTTTTTTT
>NW_010350918.1:0-542 GCF_000700745.2 Antrostomus carolinensis | reverse complement strand
GCCCCCCCCGAGTCCACCCGGTCAGCGGGTTTCTCGAGTGCCGTGGCAGCAGGTGCTGCGAGGAACTGCGCTGGCATGCGAAAGGGCAAAGCTCAGAGGGGCTCCAGCTCAGCCCCGGTCTGACCGCGGGGTAAGTGCTGTGCCCTTGTGCCATACGTGGGGCGCAGACCCCGCTCGTGTGCCTGCGCAAGTGACTGACTTACACACACACTTACTTCCACAAATAAGTTTTAAAAGACCAAGCGGATCTCTGCTGGCTGACTCAAGGTGATCTCCATATAGATGGGGAGGCAGCAACACCTGGTCTGTAAATCTGGAGGCAGTATGTGCATGTCATTCTGCTCTGAAAGAAATTACTCCTTTTTTGGGAAAGAAGGGGGCCCACCAGGCTTTTCCAAGATCTTCAAGGGCTCCTTTCCACAATTAGATCCATAAAGCCATACCACTGGGATGCTTCTGATCTGACTGAAGGAAAAAAAACCAAACCCTTTTCTCCGCAGGACTATGTTCGTAGAATCAGAGAATGGTTTGGATTGGAAGGG
>NW_010350917.1:0-507 GCF_000700745.2 Antrostomus carolinensis | reverse complement strand
AAAAAAAAAGCCAGCAAGAAGATTAGAGCCTTTATTTTCCACTTAAGCTTATACTGATAAGACAGTTTTTGCAATACTGTGCTATGCATGTGATAATATGAGATGTCTTTAAAAACAGCATATACTTCAAGCTTCAATGACGATTATATCTCAGCTCTTGACATTTGATGCTGGAAAACTCTTTAATTAAGTAGGATAGCAATGCTGATTTAAGATCATGGACACAATAGGATTTAGTGAGTATTTCACAAAATTGGATTAAAAGGGAATAAGAGAAACCTCCCATTTTAGTAAGACTGAATGGATTTAATTCAAAGGCTCATATTCCAGGGGGAGATGACATAAAAGTGTCCATTTGATCTGCATTAATTTTAGTGTCATCCCTGAAAAAAATAGTGGATGTCAGTGTGAGGATATAGAAGACTGGAAATTAATAAAATTAAAGGCAATGGGATGTCCTGAAATCTCAAGGCTTCTAAAAAAGCAGGTCCAGCTGGATTATACTTT
>NW_010350916.1:0-543 GCF_000700745.2 Antrostomus carolinensis | reverse complement strand
GCGCGCTGGCGGCTCCCTTGGCCCCGCTCTGGCTCCCTTCGGCGCCATCTCCTCCTCCTCCTCCTCCTCCTCGGATGCTCGTGGTTGTGGTGATGGTTTGGGGGAGGCTCAGCCAGCACCGAGGTCTCTCACCAGGACGGCAGCGCCAGGCTGTGATGTGCCGCAGAGACCCGACACAACTCAGCACACCCCGCAGAGCGCTTGGGGGGGTTTTGGGGTGGGAGCCCCCACATTTGGGGTTTCCCGGGGGTTTTTGTTGTGAGCCCGGTGCTGGTTGGTGGCGGCACAGAGCCACGGCACCGAGGGCTGCCAGCACTGCTCTTGCACGCTCCCGCACACGCGTGTGTGCCCTTGCACGCTTGTATGTGCTCACGTGCATTCACGTGTCCTTGCATGTGCACCTTCCTGCATGTCCTTGCTTGCATGTGCATGCTCTGGCACGCTTCTACATGTCTTTGCTTGCACATGTGTGCTCTTGCTCGCTCTGGCACGCTCCTGCATGTCCTTGCTCACTCTTGCACGCTCTGGCATGATCCTGCACAT
>NW_010350915.1:0-543 GCF_000700745.2 Antrostomus carolinensis | reverse complement strand
TGTTAACAGCGAAGTGTACATTGCTGCCTTCTTCTTGAAAAGAATAATTAATTCAACACAATATATTGAAAATACTTTGCAGATAAATGGTGCTGAGGTACGCCTTTGTCAAAAGCTTTTTAAAATATGCTTCATTAGGGCTTCAAAACCCACTACAGTGAAATTTGCGACAGTACCTAAAGGAAAACATGGACCCTTGTTTCCATCTCCAGGAAATAAAGTACATGGGAATGCAGGTAATTATGTTCTTGAAGGTAATGAGAAAGTGGTGTTCAATTTGGCCTTAAGTCCAGGCTTCAGCTGCCCTTTTGCGCTGGTGAAGCCAGAACCAATAAGACTCAATCAGTTCCAGCAGTATTCTCCACCAGAACTCTTATATATTATCTTTCAAAGTAACATAGAGAAAAATTATCACCCAGTGATGGCAACCAGTAGGTTAAATGCTTAATATAAGGCTGTGATTCAGCAATTACCTCCATTCAGAAGAAAATCTAAAGCTTAAAGTCTGATATGCTATTAGTTTCTCTGTTAAAAGTACATGCT
>NW_010350914.1:0-542 GCF_000700745.2 Antrostomus carolinensis | reverse complement strand
GCTCATTGAAAGCCAAAGGAATAACTCAAAAATACTAAAACATCACATATTAACCATATTTCACTTTTCTGTATTAAAATCACAGCAGTGAGCTTATTTGGATAACAATGACCCGCGCTCTATAAATTTCCTGTCCAATAATGGTACAAGGATGGGTACTACTTCCATGACAGTTAAGCAGCAACGAGCAGAATAATGTGGTGTACACATAAGACTGCAGAGTTAAATCTGGGTATAACACAAAACTAAGCTAAAATGATTTGACAAATAATGGCTTCATGTTCACTACCATTGTTTTCTGTAGGTAATTAGTTATACAATCAATCAAAAATAATTATTTTCTGTTACACACACATACATATGTATATGTACATGTCTCAAAACAGTGTCTTTAAAAACAAGAAAAACATTAGCAGCAGCCAGATCAATACATCTTTAAAACTGTGGCTCAATTTTCACCTCTTACTGATACAGCTCTGTAATTAATTTATAGTCTCCAAATTTATTAAATAAGCTATGAGTTGCATTTCAAGTATACAACC
>NW_010350913.1:0-531 GCF_000700745.2 Antrostomus carolinensis | reverse complement strand
ACCAAGGTGCACAGGCTTTTCTTCACCTGCTGCCAATCGCACCCAGTTCTGTACTTATTCATCATCTTCATCAAGCTCAAATGGATCTAATACATCACATCAAATTTGCTGTCATTCCACAGGTGATTACAAAGCTCCATATCAGCTCCCTAATTAGCAATTTTTAAATAAGCCTTATTTTTTCCTGATCTCATGCCTCACTTTCCCTATTTGAGATGAAGTGTCGGTGTTTTCTCAAGCTGGCAGTGATCACTCATGGCTCCAGCAGCACAGAAAAGCTCTCTCTGGTTAGACCAAGAAGGACACAGGCATCTGAGGGCAGTGGGTCAGGGCATCCTGTGTAGGGTAAAGATCCAGATCCAGCTCTGATACCTCCCTGTAACCCTGAGCATCGCTGCCACACTCAGTACAGCGATTCCCATTCAGTTGAGATCTAACCAGAAATTTTTTAATTGTTTTTTTCTTCTTCTTACATTGCCCCAAGGAAATTTTATCTATTCTCCTTCAGCCTGGAGAAGAGAAGGCTCCAGG
>NW_010350912.1:0-542 GCF_000700745.2 Antrostomus carolinensis | reverse complement strand
AGTGTTGGCACAGCCTTAAAGAAAGGGAGAGAAGTATTACAGCCAGTGTAGACTATGTCTTAGAAGTTAGGACAGTATCTGGTTAGTAAATATGGATTTGAAGTACCTCCAGACTCCTGTAGCCTGTTCTTAGGTCTCTTGTTTCCTCGTTAGATGTTTTGCCTGTTATACTACTGCATGAAAGGAAGAAAGAGGTGAATGGGTTTCAGGAGAATTGTGTCTACCTCTGTCTCTGAAGAAAGGTACATAGACCTGTGAATCTGGTGGATGGATCACAAGTGCAGGATTTTAGACTTTTCATTTCCTTACAGATAACCCCTGGATGGTGTTTTGCTCAACATAGTGACTCCTCTGGATCCCATGCAGACATTTACCCCTTTGTAGGAGCTTGGCACCAGGATTGTGTAGTCCACCCTGGAGTCACTGTGCAGAGTTTGGAGATTACAGTGCCTAACTATAAACATTGAGTTATTTAATTAAATTAGGATCTAGTGCCATCTTCAGTGCAGAGTTCCTCAAGGTCCCCAGTGACCTTTTTTTTT
>NW_010350911.1:0-542 GCF_000700745.2 Antrostomus carolinensis | reverse complement strand
AACAAAAAAACCCCCCAAAAACCCAAAAAAACCTAACACAGACATCAGACACACATATACCTTTATCTTATATATTTTTAGAAAAAATAAAGACTTCTTTTAAAGTAATTCTGGAGCTATGTTCTTTCTGAATATAAAACATTCAAGCATCAAGTGCTTTGTTAAATTAAAACATACTAGATTCTTACATTTGTCTTTGCAAAGCTCAGTATGCCTACAGCACTGCATATGCCCAATAGAAATACAGCAACTGGATAAATGTTCTTAAAGAACGCTATAAAAATTTCATATTTTTAACATATAAACATCAGGCAGTATTATTAAATTCAGTGTTTTCCCTGTAACTACACTACAGCATTTTAGTCATTACAATATATTTAGAGACTAGATTATAGCTTTTATTAGTTCTCACTGCAAGCAGTTAAAAATTTTCTAAGATAAGATTAAGATCCTTGAGACAACAAATGTAATTTGGCTTCCTCCGTTTCTTCTGTTGTGTACATCTGCCATAAGCCTCTCTGGTTTCTCTGGAATCACAGAAC
>NW_010350910.1:0-542 GCF_000700745.2 Antrostomus carolinensis | reverse complement strand
AGTTTAAAGAAGTCTTCTTAGTTTAAAGAAGACTTTTTGCCAAAGGTACATATTTCAATATATTTTAAGGTTGCAATAACTTTATTTAACAATATGAAGTTATTTATTTAACAATGTAACAATTGAACAAAAAAATAAGACTCTGCTTAAATTTGATTCCATGCACTAATTGTTTGTTTTCCTGATGTATTCAGGCTCTGAGCTCGATTTGGTGTGTCTATTTTGCCCCTTCTATTCACCTGCCTTTGCCAATATTTGGTTTTCTTTTCTTCTGTGGTTGTTCCCTAGTTCTGGGCAGTGCTGGTGGGGTTCTGGTACCTGCCTGAGTATCATCTCACAAGCTCAGGATGAGCAAATGAAGCAAATTGAAAAAAACCCAAGTCCTCTTCTCATTTCTCTCACCTCTCCCTGAATACAAACTGCCAGTGTGGTTTGGTTTGGAGTTTTTTTATGCTAGTGTTGATGTTTTTGGGGCAGTGTTGTGAGCTGATTTAACTTGTTGGACTGTTTTTCTGCCATTTTAGAAAACAAAACAAAACAAT
>NW_010350909.1:0-542 GCF_000700745.2 Antrostomus carolinensis | reverse complement strand
TGCTTTCAAGTCAAGGAAATCACGTGTGTGGGTTTAAAGCAAAGCAAGCACTTTGCTGGATCAGGGTCAAAGCGCTCAGCCTTGTGCAGGTATAAATAAGAACATAAATTTTCACTCAAGAATAAAAAGAAGTCAAGTGCTTACTTTTTCACAGCACATCCAGAGAACCAGGCTCTCTCTGGAAGAGATGGAACTCTCCATGGATGCAGTGTCCTGCACTTAGTGCCCCATTTCTCAGCACTTCTCAACCCTTTGTACGGTGCTAAGCATAAAACTTCCAGCAAAACTGGGTGTTCACTGAATGCTCTGATCGTGCATCTTTGTAGAGGCAGAACGAGGAGAGTCCTGCTGGCAGCAACAGAAAGAAGAGACAAATGGCAGCAAGTTCTGATCAGTCATTGAAAATTACTTCTCTGCTGAAATAAATACTTCCAAAACAGAGGCAGCAAGACCTTAAGTATTTGTAGGAGTGAAGCTATGACTCTAACTGTAACTAGCCCATGGTTTTGACTTAAATAAGTAAATAAATAAATGAATTTAAA
>NW_010350908.1:0-542 GCF_000700745.2 Antrostomus carolinensis | reverse complement strand
ATCTAGGGACACCCGAAGGCCACCTGGGTCTCTACAGCAGGAGAAAGGAGGAGAAACACGTTAGAGAAACAGGTCAGGCTCAGGAGAACAAGGTGCTTCCAAACCTCCCTTTGACATCAGCACTTCGGGAACCCCTGGCCCAGGGCTGCCCTTCCCTCCCGGTGGGGACAGGCAGGCAGTGCCGCTGCATAAAAAGGGTCATTGCAGCCCGTTTGCCGTTAATGAGTTGTGACTACGCTCAGAGAAGCTCCTCTGTTTGAGTACAGCACCTCTCCCTGGGGCCAGGTCTGCTCCAGCTGCTGAGGATCTGTGGACCACTAGGCTGGCTGCCAGCTGGGGGAAAAGCAAAGCCCAGCACCCCAGCCTTACCCACTGCCTGCAGCAGGGACAGGGCTCTGCCACTCAGGAGCATGCCAAGAGACTGCTGTGTCCCTCTGCAGTGGGGTCTGGACCAGAGGTGCAGGATAATCTTTAAGAAAAAAGGAACAGGACACAATTCCAACTCCTACGTGCTTCTGGCAGCAGAGTCGGGTCTCTCTGAA
>NW_010350907.1:0-540 GCF_000700745.2 Antrostomus carolinensis | reverse complement strand
GGGAGGAAGGGACATTTCTTAGCTGGCGTTATAAAGTGAAATGTCTTATAACTGCATTGAATTTGTTTTCTAGCTCTCCTGAGGGATGCTGTTAAAAGTGGAGATTATATGACAGTAAAGATGGCACTTTCCTCAAATGAGGAATATAATCTGGATCAAGAGGTAATTTTTCTGGAATCGAATATTTGAGGAGGGTGAGAGGGAAGAGTACAAATCTGGATTGTTTGAAAAATTTCCCCCCTCTTGCTGGTAGCAGATTTCTGTCTCACCGTGGAAAAAAAGTACGGGGCAAGAAAAGGGACTACAAAATTTGAGGCTTCAGTATTTGTTATGCATTTATTTCAAACAAAAAATGAAATTTGATAGAAGTAAAGTTTGGTAGAAACATCTAAGTAGCTGGATTTGCAGCAGATTTGCCCACTGGATTTAACTGAATATTAAATTTAGAACTGTACATGGTAGAAGCAGTAATGTTACCCATCAGGTCCCGTGGCTAAATTTATGTAAAACATCTGTATGTCGGGGGGGGGGGGGGGGGGG
>NW_010350906.1:0-542 GCF_000700745.2 Antrostomus carolinensis | reverse complement strand
CTCTTTTGAAATTGTCCAGTGGGTACAAAGTGTGAGCAATGCACAGTAGAAAACAAACAAAAAGTGACAGACTTCTCTGCTATAGGTAGTCATAATTCATGTGGGTCTTACACAGTTCTGCTCTATCTAAAAACCAACAGGCTGAAATTTTCCTGGGAGTTAAATTAATAAATTATGCGTGATTTCAAGCTGCAGTGAGTTTGGCCCAAGGAGGCCAAGACAAGCCCCATGCTATCTCAAAGTTAGACCAACACAAATGCTACTGAAAATGTACAATCATGGCTATAAATTGCAAATCTTCCTCTAGAAATATGTTTTTCTCTATCACTGGACTCCCCCCTACCCCAAATGCTCAATAATTTTAATCTTGAATCTTAAGCATAGAATGGTAAAAAAGCAACAAAATCAAGCTGCTCCATGAGTTGCAGGACTAAAGAAATCTGGTGTCCTACATGTCTCCTGCATGGATTATCTGGTGTATAACAAGAAGTGAGATCAGTAGCCTTCACTGGGCATTGATGTGGTCTTTCTCTGACACCCCT
>NW_010350905.1:0-541 GCF_000700745.2 Antrostomus carolinensis | reverse complement strand
GGACATGGTGGTGATGAGTTGATGGTTGGAATGGATGATCTTGGAGATCTTTTCCAACCTGGATGACTCTGTGTGAGTCCATGAGTGGGGTGGACTGATAAAGTCGAGGTGTAACATCACTCTCCAGCGTTGGGAGCTCCCATCCCATGGTGCCCCGTCACCCTGGGAGCCTTTCCAGGATAGGGTCCAAGCTTGGGTGGTTGCTCCCCATCTCCACCAAGGTGAGCTCAGATCAGTGCTTAATTAACCACAGATTAATGAAGCAAAATCATTAAATGTGTCCTGTGAATGGTGGCTTTTTGCACCCAACCCTGTCTGTGTGTCCCTGAGCAGGGCACAGGGCTAGGGACGGGGTGACCACCCCGAGCTGTCCCTCCTGGGGATGGAGAAACCATCCCTGCTCGTGTCTCCCCAGGACACCAGCGTGCTGGGTGGTCCAGGGGTGTGTGGTGACCTTCTGCTGTCATCGGTGACACTCTGCTGTGGACACTGTGGAGATGCTCTCTGAGAGCAGGGAGCACTGCCAGGGGACACAGCCACC
>NW_010350904.1:0-538 GCF_000700745.2 Antrostomus carolinensis | reverse complement strand
AGATTTTTAAATCCCTTTTTTTTTTTTTTTTCCAGCATTATGCTCAGAATCTTCCTATAAAGGTCTGTTAAACACCAGCAACAGAGCTGGAAGGGGAATATCTGGCTTGGAGAAGAGGGAATGAGGTGCCTGAGTCCCTCACACACACACTAGATATTGCACAGACCCTCCTGGACCCCTGGGTGGGCAAAAGGTTGTCATCTCCATGCAGATTTTAACACGGTTAAAGAAGCAGCTCGTTGGTGTGACACTGCCCCCTCCTGAGCAGAGGGAACCACTCAGCTTCACACCCAACTTAATATATTCAACATATCACAGTGATTTTTGGGGAGCAACAACCCTGAGCAAACACCTTGCTACAAGAGGAGAAACCAAGAGACACCACTTACCCCACAACAGTTAGCACCAGCAAAGCCAAAAGCAGCTACAACCTCCTCACACCAACAGTTCTGCACAAGGATGAACGACCAGAAACATCTCTTCCCCCACCATTTAGTCTCCTTGAAACATAATTATCAGCTGCTGTAGCCTAACGAGG
>NW_010350903.1:0-542 GCF_000700745.2 Antrostomus carolinensis | reverse complement strand
TCTCTCTCCCCCCACAGACAGCCATCTTCTCAACATCCCTCCCTGCCATTTTCTTACTCTTCCATGTCCATCTTCCCTCACAAACAGTCAGGGAAGCACAGGGAAGGAAAGCACAGCCCATCAGTCCCCACTGCAGCAGCTAACAGCACCGTGCAATGCCAAGATGTGTCTAGCTGCAGACTGTCTGAGCGCAGCCTGGAGCAGACCCCACAGCAGGGTGTGGGCTCTAACCAGTGTGCAGAAAAGAGTGACAACTTTAGACATAATGTTCATCTGTCTCACTACTGGGTCCAACATGATATACATTAAGGTGACTCCAGTTTTCAGAGGTGGTGGTCCTCACTCTGATCAGACTCACTTTGGGTTCTCCAAATAACAGGTCACTTTGACTTTTGCAATTATAATTAGTGGAGCAAGCTTGTAATTACGCAGCAACAAGACAGATAACCAGAAATCAACACCTTGAGAGGCTGCCCCACCACAGACAGTAGACTCATCCTTGAAGTCAAAAGACATTACATTAAATGTTCCAGCACTGAAGG
>NW_010350902.1:0-541 GCF_000700745.2 Antrostomus carolinensis | reverse complement strand
CCCCCACCCCCCCCCACCCCCAGACTGTGATGTAACTGTAGTAGCGTGAAGGTAGTAGGGCATGTACTTGAATCATCAGATAGCCAAGGAACCCCTCTTTTTGTTGGGATTTGAAACTGACTTCTGTTTTGCTGCACTGATTTAATTTTGGATAGAATTATTAAAATATTTGTTGATCCCGAGTGCTGCACAGATTATAATAGGCAAAGTACTTGACTAGACATAGGGTATTTGACTCCCAAACTGAACGTCAAAAGTCTGCAATGTATTTTATGCAACCTACTGCTGCATAGCTCAAAATTATGTAATTATTCAATTTCAGCAGGGATCCTAATGCCAGTTATTTGATAATCTGAAGTAACAATTCAGTAAGCATGGATAAGAAGGGATCTTTGAGAGTTTTTATCTGGATTGAGGATGATACTCATTCCAGTATTGAGTTGAAGGTGAGTCTGAGAACCTGTTTCCACATTTCAGACAAGTGACGTAACAAATTTCTTTCGAGCTGAAAGAGGAACAAAAGGAAAACCATTTAAAAAAA
>NW_010350901.1:0-541 GCF_000700745.2 Antrostomus carolinensis | reverse complement strand
CGTTGACGCTGTTGATGATGTCATTGATGACACCGTCGATGGTGGTGTTGATGGTGTCACTGATGGTGCTGTTGACACTCTTGATGGTGCCATTGATGACCCAGTTGATGACGCCATTATTGATGGTGTCATTGATGGTTTGATGGCATCGTTGATGGCGCCATTGACACTGTTGACCCCATTGATGGTGCCGTTGACGGTGTTGATGCTGTTGATGGTGCCGTTGACGCCGTTGATGGTGCCGATGACGTTGATGACGCCGTTGACACCATTGATGGTGCCATTGATGGCGCCATTGACGCCGTTGACACCACTGATGGTGCCATTGCCGGTGTCCATGCCGTTGATGGTGCCACTGATGCCATTGATGGTGCCATTGATGACACTATTGACGGTGTTGACACCATTGATAGTGCCGTTGACGCCGTTGATGGTGCCGTTGATGGCACCATTGATGGTGCCGTTGATGGCGCCATTGACACTGTTGACTCCGTTGATGGTGTCAATGACACTGATGCCATTGATGGTGCCGTTGACGGTG
>NW_010350900.1:0-541 GCF_000700745.2 Antrostomus carolinensis | reverse complement strand
CCTCTGTCACCTCCTGTCACCCTGTGTCACCTCCTGTCACATCACCCGGGGGTGACACATTCCTGACACCTCCCTGTCCCTCTCTGTCCCCTCCAGGTAAGGAGGTGTCCCCATGTCACCTCCAAGTGACACATCCCCATTACTCCGTCCCACCCTGGGACCCCACAAACCCCCCAGCACCACGTCTGCCTGTCACCTCCTGGCCCTGTCACCTCTGGGTGACACTTGGCCCTCACTGGGGGACCCCAAGACCTTGTCCCCACTCTGTCCCCAACCTGTCCCCTCCATCCCTGTCCCCTGCATCTCCATCATGTCCCCATCTCTTTCCTGTCCCAGTGCCACCTTGTCCCCCAGCCCATCCTTGTCCCCTCCATGGCTGCTCCACTCTTGTCCCCTCTGTCCCCTCCCATCCCCATCCCTGTTCTGCTCCCCAGTGCCACCATGTCCCCAAATCCTCCATCCCCATCCTGTCCCCTCCATGGCTGCTCCATCCTTGTCCCCATCCTTGTCCCCATCCTGTCCCCTCTTTGTCCCCATCCTT
>NW_010350899.1:0-539 GCF_000700745.2 Antrostomus carolinensis | reverse complement strand
GACTGAATTTCATCAGGCAATTTGCAAGCAACGTCCTTTATAACTGGCTGTCATATCATGCAGTAGTGGTTAAGTGCCTACTGTGTAGGAAATCAATTGCTGTATTTCAATTCCCAGTGAGTGGACAAGGATCACAAGTTGTGAGTATTTTTTAGACCATGCAGCTTAGGAAACTAGGAATGAATGGAAAGTCCTGGCTCATTAAATCCATTCCCATACTGCTGTAGGCCATCTGTATCTTAATATTTATTTCATAAACCAATCAAATTCCATATTAGATTACATTTTTGTGCTCAGATAAAGAGGCATTGTTATAGAAGAACAGTTGGATAGTGAGAACATGATGCAAAGTTAAGTTATTTTAATTTTCCATATTTTTTCATTCTTTCAATAATCTCAGGCTTTTAGTTAGTCTTTCTGAAAACTCGTTATAACAATATATGTCTTGTATTCTAGGTGATATCTTAGTGCTTTCTGTTTCTTTATTGAAAATATTTGTTGATTCTTTTGGTGGTTTGGGTAGATTCACCCTTTTTGCT
>NW_010350898.1:0-541 GCF_000700745.2 Antrostomus carolinensis | reverse complement strand
TGTTAGCAAAATGGAAACTGGTGAAAAAGGGCATACATTCTGATATCTGTCTTATGGTTTTAACCATCTTTATCCTGAAATGGAAACGAAATGTGGCTACAAGTGATCTCCAAATCACATTTCACAACAGGAAATGGAACCTTTTAATTTACAAAACATCAGAAAAAAACATGTTGGCTTTTCTGAAATGCTAACTTTTGGACAATACCCATTGCCTCATTCAGTTCCTACCCTTGGCTAGTTGTAGCATCCTGAAATCAGAGTGACAACAGGCAGTGACATTGTCCTGCCAGCACACTGGTACAGTGCTGGACAGCCCTTTGGTGCCAAGAGCTGTGCCATGGTGCCTTGTGGGCAGCCGGGGAGGGCTCCTGCAGTGGGACACAGTGGCACCTCTGCAGGGTGTTGCTCCCTGCCACCCGCAGAGGCCATGCATGCTGCGCACCTTAGTCATCTCTGGATAAGCTGGTATAGTACTTGTGTCAGGTAAGGGCTTGTCCTGGTTTGGCCAGGATAGAGGTAATTTTCTTCTCAGTAGCTG
>NW_010350897.1:0-540 GCF_000700745.2 Antrostomus carolinensis | reverse complement strand
ATTTTATAAAAAGGAAAGAAATGTTTTTAATCATGCAGTGTTCCACTTTTCAGCAGTTAATTATGATGAAATGGGAGCTCTCCTCGAAACAGCCTATGAGGGGAAAAAAAAAAGAGGATAATCTACTTCTTCAGATATATATGTTATATAAGATGTTCCTTTTTTAGTTCTAAAAAGAATCAAAGGAAAGATACGCTTGCATGTATTATATAATATTTTTTTTAATACAGACAGTACATTGCAAGATTTCCAAAATAGCACTTTTTTCAGCACTATTAACCATTAAAAAGAGGAACTTGAGGTCCTAATACAATATTTTTTCCTTGATGACCAATACTGAGAAATGTTCTTGTAATACTCATCTTCAGCTAAAAATTGCACAGTCTTATATGGGATGAACTCAAGTGCCAGATTTCCAAATATATCCTTATTTCTTAGGTAGGATCACAGAAACTGACAGACAGAATCAGATCCATGGCCAACTCTAGCAGCCTTTCACAGAATCATACAATCACAGAATTGCCCCAATTGGAAAAGACC
>NW_010350896.1:0-537 GCF_000700745.2 Antrostomus carolinensis | reverse complement strand
GGCAGGAGCTGTGGTCACTGGGTGGGTGGCACGCACCCCTGGGAGGAGACCCTCCCTGGCAGGGACCCCGCAGCTGGCAGGGCAGGGACTCCAGCACAGGGCACATGTGCACTGCTGCTCCCTTTTGATGCCAGGACTTGGAGCAGAAGCCTGTGCCCAGAGCATGGGGACCGGCCGCGCTGGTGTGTACATTGGGCAGAGACCCATAAAAACTGATGCCTGCCCCCCTAGGAAAGGGAGAGAAATGGGCACTCAGAGCTCTCCCTGCCCCATGAGCTGGTGGCCAGGCACCTTGGTAGCACAGTGGCCCTTCCCTCCTCCTCCTCCCTGGCTGTGCACAGGGAGATAGTTGGGATGCCAAACCACTTAGGTAGGTGTGACCAAATAGCCCTACTGAAGGGAGCCAAACCAGTATGACTTCCTTATTGTGCAACGATTAATAAAGGCCTTCAGCTCCTTTTTTCCATTAATTGTGAATAGGTAAGTCCTTGATCATTTCCTTATCCAAGGACTGAGTGAGATTCCTTACAGCATTCC
>NW_010350895.1:0-537 GCF_000700745.2 Antrostomus carolinensis | reverse complement strand
GAGCTCGAGATTTTAGCCGTTCCATGTGAAACCAGACCACGGTAGGCACGCTAAGGGTAATGGAAGATGTTGTCCACACCTGTGCTTTTATTATACACATGCACACACAAGTCCTGCCCTGGCTATTTTGCTCAGGATACCACCAGATCCAGCATCTGCTGTGGGACCTCCTGTTTGCACCCACCTGGTAAAAGGTGAAATCAATACAAGAAGCAGCAGGGACAGCTCAAGAAACCTTTGTAAGCCCATCCTTGACCGTGCTAAATAGAGGAACACTTAGAAACTTCTCCTTGAAGCTACTCACAGTTTCTCTTGGCTGAACATTGAGATGGGACCTGCCTCACAGCTCCTCCCACATAATGAATAGAACAGTCCATGATGACCCATCGTTGGATTGAGTGAGCAGCTCTGGAGTGGATCAATAAGGATGTCTGCTGCCCCAAAATGCTCCAAACCCCACTCCAGCATAAGATACAGGTCACATCTGCTTGCTGGAGATGTGAAGCCCAGAGTGGCAGGAGGAGGACAGAGGGGTGG
>NW_010350894.1:0-539 GCF_000700745.2 Antrostomus carolinensis | reverse complement strand
GATGTTCCTGGCAGCATTTTCAACACCATAATCCCCATTTTCACTCAGATTACCTGGACAATGGGCTCTTTAAGACACCCCCGAAAATTTTTGGTTAATACCTCAAGGATGTGCCATTTTAACCCAAAGTCGGACGCGACTTCAGCCCGCTCTCGGCTGCCATTTCGCAGCGCCCGCACCCTTTGCCACGGACCCCACAGAGAAGCCCCTGATCCTCACTGGAGGCGACACTTAGTCCTCAGGACTAAGAGTTGGGGACTTAGACCTTACACTGAAGACTAATTTCTTCAACAAAGATAAAAATTTACTTTCTTAGAGACCTAAACCTGATTTTCTGAAATAGGCTCCCTGAGACCTCAGACACATTTCCTGGTCAAATCTTAAGATCTTTCAATTGAGAAAATATCCTCCAATCTTCCGTGGCGCACACCAGAGCCCTCCGAGTCCACAGGGGCAAGACAGAGCCCCCAACACCGCTCTTAGAGCCTGTCCACGAACCGGCCGCAGACCCCAGCCCAGCGCCAAGTCCGAGAAAAAAA
>NW_010350893.1:0-538 GCF_000700745.2 Antrostomus carolinensis | reverse complement strand
CTTGAGGAGTTTAGTGCTGTCCGAGATGATGGAATTGAAATACATCTGGAGATGATGGGGCAGGAACAGGCTGTTAGTCACAGTTCGTGGCACCAGCACCCGCTGCCCTCACAGTGCCACAGCCAAACCCTTCCCTGGCCACGCACATGGAACTGGAGGTGCCTGAGCACACGCGGGTGTGCACACACCCACACCCAACACGGGCACACGTGTGTCGGGCAGAGCTTGTGTGTGCAAACAGGAGAGGGATGTTACTGCCTGGAGCTCACGCTGTCCCCAGACCGGCACACGCGGGGCCCAAAGCCGGGCAGCACCGGGAACTCACCGACACGTAGACAGCAGCGAAAGCCGAGAGCGTCGCGTGCTGGGACGGGAAAGTCTTCCTGCCGGGAGACAGGACGGCGCGGTTGGGACACGGCAGGAGGGTCGGCATCGCGGCGCGGGTCTGACCCCGACATGTACCTGGCAGAGAGGATGGCGTGCTTGTCCGTGCCTGAGCAGATGTCCTGGGTGATGTAGGGGTTGGCATCGCAGGGGG
>NW_010350892.1:0-540 GCF_000700745.2 Antrostomus carolinensis | reverse complement strand
CTGGACACGCTCCAGCAGTTCCATGTCCTTCATGTACTGAGGAGCCCAGAACTGGAGATGGGACAGTCCCAGCTCATCCCCTGTGGAGACCAGTGCCTCCCACAGCAGACACCTCACCCATTCCCTGGCAGACCCACCCCATGCTGCTCTGCTGGCACTTGAGGCTCCTCACCACCAAGGTACTTACTTGGTGACGCCGTAGTCGATACCAATAGTCGCCAGGTACTTGGGGACGAACCTCTTCTCACAGTAACGCTTTATAATGCAGCTCTGGGAGGAAGGAAAAGGGAATCTCAGCAAGATGGCACCACAGACCATAATATTCACCTTCATAAGGAATTCACCGACAGCCCCCAGGCAGCTGGATGGCTGCAAAGACATCACCTGTGCCCTCAATCATTAAACTAACTAATTAACCCACAAGCAAAGGACAATTCTCCACCAGGATGTGGTGGGTTTGTTTGTTTAGGGGGAGGAAGGACATTTGTTTTTGGTAGTGAGGGATGGGTGACCTTGTGAGAGTGAAAAGCTCCCCTGGCT
>NW_010350891.1:0-540 GCF_000700745.2 Antrostomus carolinensis | reverse complement strand
CCAACATTCTGTGATTCTGTGATAGTTAAAACTAAATTCACGTGTCTTTGTTCTAAAAAAGCCTCTTCATCCTTAGGAGAGCAAAAAAGTTTTGGTAAAGCAATTTCTGTGTATTTAAAGCATGAAGCCTCGATGGGAGTTGTATGCACCACTCTTTTTAAATTAAGTCTTTACTCTTTTGGCATCTAACTGGTCACCTCACAGGCCAGGTGTTGCCCTTCCACTCTGCTTTTGCCATAATTGTCTCCTGAACTTGCGCTCCGCGCGCCCTGTGCTGCCTGAAGCCTGGGGTCAGCCAGCAGCACCGCTCCTTGCCAACAGCTCTCAGGAGGACGAACGACACAGACACTCACCTTTGCTCCTTCCCAAGGCTTGCGGTGCGTTAGCAGAGACTCCCGCATGTCTCTCCCTCGGGGCATTTTCAAGGGTCTCCCTGTTTGTCCTTCTGGCTTTGGGGGGCGCCGAGAGGAACCGCACTTCGAGGAAGGCAACTAACTGCTCGGCACTGGTGGCCCGGGACTAGGCCTAAGCCCGGGGGTG
>NW_010350890.1:0-540 GCF_000700745.2 Antrostomus carolinensis | reverse complement strand
GTGTTCCATGTCCCTGCGGGGACGTGGGGACGGTGTCCTCAGCCAACCCTCGTACTCGCGAGCGGTTTCTCAGGGCGCCGTTTCTAGGCTGTTGGGTCAGTATCAGGAAGGAAGTAATAATTGTGTTGGGCTCCTACACACCACGAAAGAATTGCTTCCTTCAGTTATTACAGCAAGATAGACTGGAAAACCATTCATGTTTATTTTCAGAGATGATGGTCACTATCAGCCTCAAGTCAACAGCGCCCGTCAGCCTTCAGAGAAGAAATCAGTGTGCGCTACCAGAAGTTACTGGAGTGGTCTCACCTGCTCCCGTTTGGTTTCAAATGTCCCTCAAAAATGGGGAACCCTCTGTAATCTGTCACTGTGTATTCAATGAGCCAAACCAGTCGCAGCGCAGAAAGGCTGCACCTGGGACAGTGGCTGGAGCCAGCAGGATGGAGCAGGTTCATCCCCATCCCTGCTCAGATCCATTCAGATCACAGGAACAGGAGTGGAGTCACCCGGAACCGAGGATCACTCCTCACAGAATCACAGAAT
>NW_010350889.1:0-540 GCF_000700745.2 Antrostomus carolinensis | reverse complement strand
GAAAGCTCTGGTACAGCCAGATACCAGCCACACTCAGGAGAGTGGGATGGGGATGTTTGAGGCACCCTCCATACTCACAGAGGGCCAGATGACTTCAGGGAATCCCGCTCCATCCTCTTGTCCTGCTTGGCTTTCAGCCTGGCTTCTGCCTTCTCCAGTTTCTTGGCATTCACCATCTGGGGCACAAAGCAGAGAGTTTAAAGAAGAGAGGAAAGAGATCAATCAACCACTCATGCCTGGACGGAAGGGCAGGAGGGAGGTAGGACAGGGGAACTGGGACAAGTTCAAGTGGATTTTGAGGAAGCTAATCAGGCCAGGAAGTCACTTCAGGAATTAAGTCCTAAATCAACTGCTCATACACAACAGTTCTGCTTCAGCAAGGCAAAGGCTTTGGCTGACCCCAATATATGGCCAGTTCTGTAGCTCCAGGGACCTGGGTCAGCCAAGTCACTTCAACAGCAGCAACCTGCTATCCCAGTGCCTCCTCCACTACAGCCTGTGCCCACCCTCGCCCTGGACCATGAGGTGTTTCCCTTCCCA
>NW_010350888.1:0-518 GCF_000700745.2 Antrostomus carolinensis | reverse complement strand
CTTTTTGAAGACTGGAGTGACATTTGCCTCCTCTGTACTCAGGCTCCAGACAATGGATTAAAGGTGCAAGTAGATGGACTGATATCTAGTCAATCTATGGAGAATAGTAACTTTGATAGGCCCATACATACCTATTAGCCAAAGAGAGTTATGAAGATGTCCCAGATAAACAATTTATTTCATCACAAAGATAGCTTCAGTTTTCCCTTTCATGGCCTGGGCTTTTACAGTGATATAGAAACACAATGAACATTATTTTGCCCTGTAAAGCAATGGAAAAGTTACAAAGTTGGTGAAAGTAATCCAATGAATCACAGCTCAGATCCTTCCACACTAAAAAAACCCCTACAGTCTCCCCATGGAGAAGCCAGACTTTCAAGGTTTGTGTCAGGAAGACTTCCTTAGTTAGTGTATAATAACATTTCAGAATTAATATCTTTTGTTGATTTAAGTACCCATATGGTTTTTTAGGTTTATATACAGGGCTTAAAATCATAGAATCATAGAATCATAGAATA
>NW_010350887.1:0-539 GCF_000700745.2 Antrostomus carolinensis | reverse complement strand
TCCAGAAAGCGGGTTCTGGTAGCTGGGTCTGGGTGCTGAGTCTGCAGGGCAGGGGCTGGGGTGCTGGGTCTGAGTGCTGAATCTGCAGGCACGGTTGGGGGTGCTGGGTCTGAGTCCGGGTCCACAGGCAGGATTAGGGGTGCTGGGTCTGGGTGCTGAGTCCACAGGCAGGCTTGGAGGTGCTGGATCTGGGTGTTGAGTCCCTTGGTAGGGCCTGGGGTGCTGGGTCCAGGTCTGGGTCTGCAGGCAGGGTTTGTGGTGCTGGATCTGGGTGCTGAGTCCACAGGCAGGATCTGGGGTGCTGGGTGCGGGTGCTGCTTGCACAGGCAGTGTGCAGAGAAGGAGGAGCAGGGGTCTGACCTGCTGGGGTCAAAGTCCAGGGAATGATGCTTTGGGGGGAAACAGGAGGGCAGAGCCTTGGGAGCAGGATGGAGGGGGGTTCAGGGAAGGTCTAATAAAGGTGAGAATTTGGGGGGTGACAAGCTAGAGGGGAAGTGGGGACATGCAGGATCCGATGGCAGTGCAGGTAGCTTGCTTGG
>NW_010350886.1:0-540 GCF_000700745.2 Antrostomus carolinensis | reverse complement strand
AAAAAAAAATGCACCACTTCAATGATGGTCCTAGAAACTACACTAAAGCCATGTCAAAATGAGTACTAAATTATTTCTTTTTAGACTGAGTTATTATTTCTATCACAAAATACTGGTTGTATTTACAATTAGCATGCAGTTATGAAACAGAGATAGGACTCTTAAAAGTGAAACTACCTGAGTAAAAATTACTTTAGAAAAACAAAACAAGTAGTAATTGCTGAGTAATTCCCCCACCATCACTGTCCCAGTGGCCAGCACTGCTAACAAGTCTATCAAACCTGTTGGAAAGGGATAAGGATGCAAACATACGAAAAAAGGAATTAGGGGAAAAAAAAATATTAGAAATACGAAACTCTCAATGTAAACTTGTAAAGGCCCAGAAGTATTGTAGTTTCACAGTTGTTGAATTGGTCATAAAACAACCTAGGCAGCAACAGAAAAATCCCGGGGTGGCCTCACTTCCATTACTAAAACAGCAGTGTCATAGTTAGTTTCATTACAGAAAGCAGGAACTGAAGACTGAATTTAGACATTACT
>NW_010350885.1:0-537 GCF_000700745.2 Antrostomus carolinensis | reverse complement strand
TCACAGTAAAATAGTGTTTCCTGATGTTCAGAGGGTCATTGTCATGTCACCGAGGGCTGCCATCAGCTCCTGGCACTAACCCTGTTGATGTTGTGGTCATATCACAATGGGCACAGTGTTGATGGTGGTCATGTCACAGGGGAAGTTGGCAACATGGCCAGACCAGGATGGGTATAAAAAGGGCTGCACCAGCCAAGGCTGATAGGTAAGTGTGAGGTTGAACAAAGGCAGGGAGAAGAGAGCAGAGAGGCTGGTTGCTCATCTTTACTTCCTTATTATTACAGCCTGGACAGGAACTTGACCAATTCACAGCATGATCCTGTCCACTACTTCCTTCAAAACCCAGCCAGAGAGATGACAACACTCTACAGGACAGATAAGACAGCCCTAGCCTGTACTCTGTCATGAAATTGCAGGGAGATGGAAGTTCTGCAGAGCCATGGGCAAAGGGAGATCCCCAACCTTTTTCCCGGGTGGCCAAGGGAGGGCTGGGCCCCACAGCAGGTTCTGGTACAAATCTTAGTGATGCTATAGCTA
>NW_010350884.1:0-537 GCF_000700745.2 Antrostomus carolinensis | reverse complement strand
TGGGTCATAACCCAAATTTAAGTGGAAGCTTTTTATTCTAGAAATTTTGATCTTTTAGAAAGGAAACAGATAACTGTGCTGCAGCCTACGCTAAAAAAAAACCCCGTTGCACTTTGAATACGTGCGTTGCTTTCTGATAATTACAGAGTATATATATAAATTTACATACCCTATTCCTTCCTTCCCTGCTAGCTCTAGATTTTTGAGAGATTTAAGACCTCTCAAGTGTGTCATACTTCTTTTTATAGAAACCATGTTCAAAAAAGTGTGTATTATACTACAGTTGCCTCTACTCTGGGCTTGCAGTTACTATAGGGTCAGATGCAGGGCAATACAATAGGTATTATTAATATGCTACTACCTTAATGTAAAGCAAATAGGCACCCAAGTTATGGTATGGTATTTTCTTGGCTAATCCTTTATAGATACACCTAAATATTGTGGCTGGATGACACCAGCTGAAGTAATTTAGTATATGTAAAGCTCCCTATCCCCATCCAATACCTTGGGATCTTGGAAAGTTTTCCCACACATAGA
>NW_010350882.1:0-539 GCF_000700745.2 Antrostomus carolinensis | reverse complement strand
GCACTTGGCCTTGTTAAACTTCATGAGGTCAATGAATTCAAGGTTTGCTTCCCCCACTTACACCACAACACCAGTTTGGTCCCAACCCAAGGGACGGTGCATATGGAAAAGACTGGGCTCTGTGGTGACAGACAAAGTGATGTTGGGTTGCTGGGACAGCACACATTACCTTTTTTACCATATTTACACAAGGCCAGGTTCCTGTCAGTAAGGGACCTTCCCCAGCAGGCCAGGGCACCTCCCACCTTTTCAACTCTAGGGCTATCAGAGCCCTGTCCGTTCTTATTTCCCTGTTTGGGAAGCAACGTGCAGCAGGGAGGGGCTGCCCTCAGGCCTGGCAGGGGCAAAGCAGCACTAGGGACAGTGGGACAACAAACATAAGACGCCTTCTTTACCATTGTCTTGTGTGAGAAGCCTGCGTGCTTCCAGGTCAAACTCTTCCTTGCTGATCTTTTGCTTGAACCAGAGCTTCAAGTTGGCCCAGTACCTAGGGAACAGCGGGCGGGTGCAGACACCAAATGAAAAGCGTTCATCCCAGA
>NW_010350881.1:0-539 GCF_000700745.2 Antrostomus carolinensis | reverse complement strand
GGAGTTATTTTGCTGTTAGTGATTATTTTATCATTAATTTACCGGTTAATTAGCGGTTAATGGCTAATTGATGGTTAATTAACCTGTTTCTTAGGGGTTAATGGTTTAATTAGTAATTAATTAACGTGAAATGGTTAATCGATGGTTAATGAGCCAGTTTAGTCGCAGTTAATGGTTAATTAATGGTTTATTTAGTTGATTAATTCACCTTGGGTTAATGGTTAATTAATGTTAATTAACCGGTTTATGAATAATTAATCGTTTAATTAATCGTTTACTTAATTAATCGTTTCACTAATCGATTAATTCCCGATGAATTAATGTTAATTAATGCCTCAATTAGAGGTTAATTATTAAATAAGCGTTTAATTAGCGAGACGTTGATTGGTTGGGGGGTTGATTAACAGGTAAATTGACAGGTTAATGGTTAATTAACAGGTTAATTAAGGGGTTGATGGTTAATTAACGGGTTAATTGATGGCTTAATGGTTAATTAATAGGTTAATTATTAGTTCATGGTTAATTAACAGCTTAATTAA
>NW_010350880.1:0-539 GCF_000700745.2 Antrostomus carolinensis | reverse complement strand
GTCTTTTCCAACCAAGCGATTCTATGATTCCCAGTAATGGAGGGAGACTTCAGAAGAAACAGGCGAGCCCAGGATATCAGTACCTGGCTCCAGGACTGGTGCCTGTGCCAACGCTTTGGCTTTTTAAACCATGGAAGAGCCTTTGAGAGACAAGATATGCTGAGGCCTGATAGGATCCACCTATCTCAATGAGGAAAATATATCTTTGGGCATAAGCTTGCATGGCTGAGCAAGAGAGCTTTAAACTAGAATCAGTGGGGGAAGGTCATACTAACAGGATTGCAGTAGGTAAGGCAAGGGTTCACGTGGCATCGCCTGAGGGTGGAAATGCTAGTGGGGACATTTACCCTGCTCCTAGGAACATGGAGGGCTCAGGAACATATCTGAAATGCATGCAGTATGAGGAACAGACAGGATGAACTGTAAGCACTGGTCAGCTCCCTGAGCTACAATATCGTCAGTATTAGTGAGACTTGGTGGAATGAATCCTGTGATTGGAGTGCTGGGCTGGAGGGCTACAGGCTGTTCAGGAGGGATAG
>NW_010350879.1:0-511 GCF_000700745.2 Antrostomus carolinensis | reverse complement strand
CTCCAGCTTGTCAGCACATCGACAGTCAGGGATGGAGCACAAGGCATGTCCATTGCCTTTGGGCATTCACAAGGGCCAGGCCTGCCAGGGAAGCCCTTACTCACAGGAGTCGTTCCCCATTGCGGCCATCGCTCCTCTCAGGAACAGGGGGGAAAGCTCTCGATGCCAAAGGATGTCAGGATGCGCTCCAGAAAGAGAAGATCAGCGCCAATCCCGTCACCTGATTGTAAAGAAATAGTTGTAGCTCAACAAAATGGAACACCCAGAAACACCCAGAGGAAACCCCCAGAACAGCATCCGCCATCACAAGTGTTTCAGTCAGAGCTGGAACTGCTGCAGAGCTGCAGGCTGACCACAATGCCAGCACTGTCACAGGGCCCCGATTCCCACCACTTTCAAAGGCCCTTTTGTCAGACTCCAGCGCAGGTCACCTTCTCTGAAGAGGATCTGCTGCTTACCTGTTGCCAGCGTTAGCAGCAGGGCCCTCTGGCTCTCCAGCCTACGCTTGCCC
>NW_010350878.1:0-537 GCF_000700745.2 Antrostomus carolinensis | reverse complement strand
CCAGGTAACGCATGGGGGGGCTGGTGGGGGTCACGGCTTCTCCTTCAGGGACACCACTGCAGCGCCTCCAATCTGTCCCTCAGCATCTCAGAGGTGGTGGTGGTGGTTGGGGGGTGTTTGCTCAGCTCCCTCCTGGGTTGAGATTTAAGGGTGTTTGTCACCTTTGTGTCTCACCTGGGTGCTCCCTCCGTCCCCGCAGCGCGGCCATGCTGAAGATCGCCGAGATGCAGTACAGCGGCGCCAACAGCATCTTCCTCCGGCTGCTCATCGACAAGAAGTACGCTCTGCCCTTCCGTGTGGTGGATGCCCTCGTCTTCCACTTCCTGGCCTTCCGCACGGACCAGCGTGTCCTGCCCGTCCTGTGGCACCAGAGCTTCCTGGCCTTCGCCCAGCGCTACAAAGAGGACCTCTCCTCGGAGCAGAAAGAGGCTTTGCTTGAGCTGCTCAAGTTCCACAGCCACCCGCAGATCTCGCCGGAGATCCGGAGGGAGCTGGTGAACTCCAAGACGCGGGATGTGGAGGGGCAGGAGCCCGTGG
>NW_010350877.1:0-538 GCF_000700745.2 Antrostomus carolinensis | reverse complement strand
TTTTTTTTTTAGTGAAGACAAAAGATATGAATCAAAGATATAGGGGAAATGTATTTTGTTGTGTAAGGTGTTGTGGTTTTTGTTGTGGTCCAGTTTTCTGACAATAATCAAACCTGTCTGCAATATTGCACAGGATAATATCCT
The DNA here is from genome assembly GCF_000700745.2 of Antrostomus carolinensis. NCBI lineage: Eukaryota > Metazoa > Chordata > Aves > Caprimulgiformes > Caprimulgidae > Antrostomus > Antrostomus carolinensis. Next base: position 394 of record NW_010350877.1, on the reverse strand, counting down.
TTATAAAGTCAGTAGAAGGTTGGTCATTTATCATCAGTTTATCAAATTCCTCTCCTCACTCCTGGTGTACACAGTCCTCATTTGGACTGAAAAACAACAGAATAGGAAAAAATTGCTGTCTAATTTCACTGAGAAAATGTTTTTGGATTGGTTATAATAGTCCCAATACTGGGGGAGAGACTTCTATCACTTCTCTGCATTGAACTTGATGAGGTACACTCAAACACCACCTATACTGCTGCATATTGGCCTTCTCTTTTAGAAACCTTAAATGTCAATGAGGAATGTAATTTATAATTGAGAGATGGAGGGAAATAAGGTGATGTTATGTAGCTGAAGAATAAGGTAAAAGTTTATCTGCTTTTGCTTTAGGCTGTGGAGAATTTGTGCACTT
>NW_010350876.1:0-524 GCF_000700745.2 Antrostomus carolinensis | reverse complement strand
CGTGGGGAAATGAGTGGCAACAGGAATTACACTTCAGGCTTCACAGTGTGAAGTCACAACCTGCAATTTAGGATTTCATCCCACCTCATGTGCGCAGGTGGCTGAACATGTTTGAAGTGTGAGGTTGTCAGTCTTAAAGTCCAGACCCACAGCCTGAGCACCTTCCAGGACTTGGACTGAGCCTCAATGGCAAATCACAGGTAATGTCCCAATATCAGCTCAGGATTAGGAGAAACTGGGTGGCTGTGGGCTTTCAAACGTAGAGAAGCTCATGTATAACCACCTCTGAGCAGCAGAAAGGTTTATAATGCTAAACCCCAGGTGAATGGTCATCCAGACAGGTAGGATGATGAGTCCTCAACACTATAGACAGTGCTTAGCTTCTCTGAAGGACCAGCTTTTTACTCTTGCCTTCCCCCTTTTCCATGCAGTGACTGTTTAAGACTGACACTGTTACATACGCACTTGGTGATATTTTATAAATCTCCTAGTGCTTAAGTCAAGCTTGTGAACAATCAGGAATG
>NW_010350875.1:0-533 GCF_000700745.2 Antrostomus carolinensis | reverse complement strand
ATTCCCCGAGCAGTGGGTCTGGTCTGCACACAGGGCCTTCTGTTCCCTTCAGAACTGAACTTCAGTTTCAAAGCTGCTGCTTCCCTGCCTCGCAGGAGAGGAACAAACACAGCATAAGAGCACAGGTCATCCCAAACAGCATTTTAAGCATGGACAAACTTATCAATCACTCATGGGTGCCTTGTAGTCTCAGCTTCAGGAAGCTAATGTAGAATTTCACTTGGGAACTTGATTCCACAGCTAAATCTGTCCAGGGCATTTCATGTTTGACTGCTAATACACCAGTTTGGTCAAAGATCTTGTAAATTCACGCTTTGTTTTTTCCCCTTCTCCTTGCGAGAAGTAGGGAAGTCACTGCTGCAGGAAGAAGGGAGGGACGGGCTGGCAGGAGTCAGCAGCAGAGCAGAGACAACAGCAGCTGCTTTACCCAGCTGAGTACAAACCTCTGCACCATGGTGCTGCTTTTGGCCGGAACAGAGTTGCAGATCGCAGGGGCCACGACTTGGATTTGTGTTGGAACCAGTGTTGATAAC
>NW_010350874.1:0-538 GCF_000700745.2 Antrostomus carolinensis | reverse complement strand
AAAAAAAAAACAAAAACAGAAACAACCACAAACATGAACAAGATATCCAGCACTTCTACAGGAAAAGCAGAACAGTAAGTATATTTTAAGAGATAGAGATAAAATGATTCTTACGCATCAGGGTTAATGAGGTCAAGGATAAATGGCAGCAAAAAATCCAATCAGACTTTGTATTTTCCACTACTAGGCAGTAGAAGTAGAGCCACATCAATAAATATGCCCCAGAACATAGCTCATATTTTGGGTTATAAAAGTTAAATATACACTTACATGATCATCACATGTGTGCATGTACACACACACACATACACACAGCTACATTTAATTTTTAAACCTAAAGAAGAGCTATCTAAGTACACCTGGGGGCTTTCCAGTTCCATTTCACTAGAAGCAGTGTGGCAATATGTGTTTCTTTGCAAAAATTAAAAAACTTTGCTGAACGTGACAGACACAACCACTAAACCAAAGCCATACTTCCACTAACTTGTTCTTCTTTTGCCTCTATGCGTCTTACATTTATAGAATCATAGAATGGTTT
>NW_010350873.1:0-537 GCF_000700745.2 Antrostomus carolinensis | reverse complement strand
CAGACTACACTGGTGTTAAGTTCATTCCCAAATTCAGTGACACCCCCACAGCCAGGCCTGCTGGCTAAGGCGGGATGGGTTGTTCCTCTCAATGCAACAGGCCCTAAGTGCCAAAAAAAGCTACCAGCAGGAAGACAAGAGTTTCTGTCGGCTGCCAACAAACCTTTAGGCATTTGGTGATGAGTGTTCCCAATCGCTTTAAACCTCGGGAAGGCACTGACAGCAAAACTAACTGCCTTATTGCAGCAAGCACTCTCCTTGTCCCACAAGAACATCACAGGGCTCTCCACAGCAAGCAGGATTTCTCCAGCCTCAGAGTTCCCCAGGTATCTGGTGCCCTATAAAAGTTTTTATTTCACAAAAGGAAGAGGCAGATTTTCTCAGACTGAGAGGACAATTGAGCTCCTTCGGCAAAGACGCAGAGCTGGAAGCTGACAGCACAGCTCATCCAACCACATCCTCCACCACAGAGGATGGTGTCATTACCCAGGGCAACCTGGAGCTCTGCTCCAGCCTGGCTGGTCAGCCTGGAACCTC
>NW_010350872.1:0-537 GCF_000700745.2 Antrostomus carolinensis | reverse complement strand
TTGCAGATTTGCTACTGTTTTTCAAATCTACCTCTCATCAGCAAAGCATTAAAACCAGAAGCAGTCAATATTATGATGAACTTATAAAACTAAGACTCACTTATTTAATATCTCCCAGTGCTTGGAAAGTCTCAAATGGTTGAGAAAGGTGAACTGCTATTGTGAGTGAATAAAGTTCTTGCCTTTTAGCTGACATCCAGTTTGTTCTATTGATACAAACTTTTTAACATGCTGTTTCTTAGAATAAGAATAAAAATGCACTGCTGAAAAAATGTTGTTTCATTCAATTAAGTGAATAAATATGGAACTTAATTTCTGATTCTGAAATCAGATGTTAGAATTTTCCACAGGACAGCTGTATCATAGGCTTCTCTCCACACATGCAAACACTTCATTTCACAACTTATGTTCTGATGTTTAATACTGTATTGTACTGTACTCTTTGAAGTCCAGCAGGATCAACACTTCCACTTGAAAATTAACAGCAGAGCCATTGCCAGAATGTCACTTTGGCAGATGAGATTTGTTTGTTTGCTT
>NW_010350871.1:0-534 GCF_000700745.2 Antrostomus carolinensis | reverse complement strand
CCTGGCTGGATGATTCCTTTGCAGCTTTTGCAGGCTTCCCTTTGAAACCTGAAATGCTTTTCCTTTTAAATGTGCCCAGCGATAAGCGCCTGTTTCTGCGCCACAGCCGTGCTCCTTCACTGACGTCCGTGTGCAATGATGATGGGTTGATTATCATTTTAGGCTTCCCTGGATGTTCTCTGTGTGCTGACCTCCCGTCCCTGTTGTTCTCTGGCACCTTTAGTGGGCTTACAACTCTTTTTCATGGGTCTTCTCCAGCTTCTAACAAACACAGCGTTTCCCAAAGCAGCAACACAAACTACAGCTCTCTACCCATGCACTTATTTTTGTAAGATTCATAAAAAATTAATATATTTGAGACAGCTATCGATGTCAAATTGGTCAACATAGAGGTGCTTGTGCACCTGCAAGTGTGGACACACACACCTGCCCTTGCACACGCGCGTGGTGTGGGGCCACATCCTCTTGTTCCCTTAAAAACTCATTAAGCTTCTCAGCCAAACCAGCAGAATCATAGAATCATAGAATGGTTTG
>NW_010350870.1:0-534 GCF_000700745.2 Antrostomus carolinensis | reverse complement strand
AAGGGGTTTATCCTGTGGTCCTTCTGCACCTTTCTGCTTATTTCCAGTACTCAGGCAATAAGGAAGGCTGGACTCTGCTGCTGTGCAGTTAATAATCAGCCAGAGGCAGTGAGTTCAGAAGCAGTGAAACCTTCTGTCTCTGCTTGTGAGGAGGGGTAGGACGTGCTTCCACCATGCCAGGTCTCAGCGCATGGGCTGAAGTCTCCAAGAGCAGCTCCAGGACCTGAGCAGTTGTGAGCACCAAGAGTAGGTGGCTCTAACAGGGTTGATGTTCCCCTATTCATTATTCCTGTTTTAATCACAGATCCTTGAACAGGAGGGAGAAACTCAGTATCTGGGGAAAAATATGCAAGTAGGAAAGGAAGAAGCAGTTGATGATCAAAGACATCAACATCACCAAGAATACAACAATAATGAAGAAATAAGAAATTCTTTGTATGATTGGGTTTGTGAAGCACACAGTATGGATCTTGAATCGTTTCACTCTCTTAGTGTTATGAATATAATAAATACGAGATAACTTTTATCCTATAA
>NW_010350869.1:0-538 GCF_000700745.2 Antrostomus carolinensis | reverse complement strand
AAAAAAAAAAAAACCACAAAAAATCCTGAAACATACAGGAATGGCATTTAATTTAAGTCTAAAATTGTAATGATATTTCTGTATACTGCATTTTTTCTATTCAGGATACAAGTTTACCAGAACATTCTTCTCAGAACCAGCTTACGATGCTTCCAATTGTATGGATACTCTTCTGAAACTGTCAGAATAGCAAAATACTGTAGGCTGTCAACAGCATTGTGACTGGTTCACTGTTAAGTCACCTAAATGTTATGTTGCTGTGACTCGTATACTGCAGTGAATTACAACATGGTAAAACTGACAATCTCAAAGATGAATATGGAACAAGGTACTCTACAAATTAATGTAAATATATGACATATATATTTATTAGGCATTAGGCAAGTAATTAGGCATTTTTAAATATAAATATTCACAATAGTTACCACTATCTCCATACTGTTTAATGGCTGCTGGTAACTAGACTTGCTGGCGTGAGTTATGGTAAATCCTGGGTTTCTACTCTTTTCAGAGAATCACAGAATGGTAGGGGTTGTAA
>NW_010350868.1:0-537 GCF_000700745.2 Antrostomus carolinensis | reverse complement strand
ATAAATAGAAATACAAATACTAGAAATAGAAATAGAAACTGTACCTGTCCACTTCTAAAGCAGGTCCCTGATTTTGGTGGCGTGGTCACACCCTGTCCCAGCGCTCAGACACTGAAGGGTTTGGGGTTTTTTTTTGCCTTTAATGGTCATAAATACAATTTTATTAATAAAAACACTCAGGTGCTGCTGGTTCCATATCTCACAACCTTGGGAGGTGACCATGGGATGGAAAATCCCATCCCCTCTGCCACAGGTTAATCACTTTGAGTCCCTCCAAGGGAAAATTGGATCCTTCAGCCCTCGTGTTCCTCCAGACTCTGCTGATGTCCTTTCCCGAGGGACACGGGGAGTCTGTGCATCCCGATTTTTTTTAAAGCCTGGAAGCATTTTGCAGCTGGAAATGAAGTGAGGAGGAGACAGAAAGGGGCTTCCCCTTAGGGACAGCATCATGTCCCCAATTCTGTCTGCTCCTGGCAGCCACCGCAGCTCCAGGTGACATTTTTTTGGTGGGATGATGCCCCTAAAAAAGCCACTTTG
>NW_010350867.1:0-537 GCF_000700745.2 Antrostomus carolinensis | reverse complement strand
TTTGTTTTCCATACAGCTTTTGGGTTTTTTTCTCCCTCCCTTTTTATGTCTTCACAGCCTTCTCTGAAGGCCCACAAAAGTATGTGTATGAGTTGCAAGTAATATTTCTCTGGAAAGGAAGGCATTACTAATATAAACACAAAAAATGCCACTGTAATATTTGTTAATATAGCAACATATAGGCTCATAAAACGGTGGTTAAAAATAGGTTTTTGCATTCTAGTTCACAATTTAACGAGAGACTGTGGGAGAAAAAAAGTAACTTCTTAAGTGCACGAGGTGCAAGAAGCAGTGAGGGGATGTAGAGAGAACATGGTAATAATCATAAGGGGAATATGGAAGAGAATTGAGCCAGCTTGCGTAGGCTCTATATTTAGGTGTGACCTTGCCAGTACTACTTAGAGAATTAAGCAGTTCATAGCTGCTTACTACATGTTGTAGTCATTCTTGATGGTTACTTTTCTCTGTGTGCCTTCAATGACTGTTCCTATAGGTAACAATGCACAAAATATTCTAAATATATATTATATATTTATA
>NW_010350866.1:0-529 GCF_000700745.2 Antrostomus carolinensis | reverse complement strand
CTATCCCACATACCCTGCCACTCCTAACTATCCCTTGGGGCAGACCTCTGGGTCTGGAGAATGGGAGTTGAGGACAGTTTGGGAAAAACAGTTTGAGAGAGTGGTAGAAAGTGGAGAAAGTCATGGGAAGGAGGGCAGGCACACAGCAGGCATATGGAGAAATTTCTGAAGAAAAAACAGAAAGATGACACCTGAAGGTAGGATGGGAAAGTAAGAATCAAGATGCTACTGGGAGACTCTGCTGCAGAGGGTGAAGTTTGCTGGAGGACTGCCAGATGAGAAAATCAGGAAGGGCTGTCACTTTACTGAAGAGCTGTTTGACTAGGTAAACAATGTAGATACTATCCACAAGCCACTGGGGAGGACTACTGGGGAAATTTTCTCTTCAGGCTGCTCTGGAATGTCTTTTCCAGGTGGAAAGACTTTTCCACCATAAATGAAACCTTAATACCAAACCCACATTTATTCTATTTTCACAGAATCATGGGTTGTTAGGGATTGGAAAGATCATCTAGTCCAATCCCCCTGC
>NW_010350865.1:0-532 GCF_000700745.2 Antrostomus carolinensis | reverse complement strand
TTTTTAATATAGTTATATAAAAATATACTATGAACTAAGGCAAGAAATACTAAAATGAATTTCAATGAATATGAGGAATAAGTTGAGATGTTATTATCACTCAATGGGATCGCAGTAGGCACCTGCAGACATTTAATAACATCAAAAACATCAGTCCTAGTATGAAATTAAAAAGTCATGGGTAATGGATTTAAGTAAAGGGCTTACAAAGAAGTACTTAATTTAAAATAAATCAAAATAATTGTGAATAAATTAAACATTGATAATGAAAAGACACTAATTAAGATGTACTAATGATATAAAACTTAATTATCATGCAATTTATGCACAATTACTCCTGAATAAATATTTAGTTAAATTCCCTTTAATACCTTAAAACAATCTTCCCTTCTTCCTCATACTCTGTCTCTCTTTGTTTCTGGTTGTTAGGTAGGAATACATGAGCTCTTAATTGGCACAGAGTAACAATGACAGGTATTAGGGGAATTCACTGCACTTGTATTTTTAGTTCTTAAAAGTCAGAAGGCAAATG
>NW_010350864.1:0-530 GCF_000700745.2 Antrostomus carolinensis | reverse complement strand
GCTGCTCCTCCCTGGAAGTGTTCCAGGTCAGTTTGGATGAGTGGGGAAGCAGTGGCTGGTTGGGATGCAGGGTTGGAAGCCAGGAAGGGTGCATTCATAGAACAGCAGTTTCATCCTGCTGCCACCAAGAAGCCCACATGCACAGAGTGATGCTCCTACCCTGTTTCTGAGGAATCTGGGGTAAATCCAGGTCCCAGAGCAGCCCCACGCAAGCAGCATTGCAACCCTCCTCGCAGTGATCATTGGAAACCCAGTTCTTTTGGGTTCTCCACTTTGCTGGGTGTGAATTCAGCGGTGTGGAGCTCTTTGGTCGTGGTGCAAGAAAGTACTCAGCTGTATTCTTCACCTAAAGCATGTGAAAATCCCCGTTTATGTCGATGCAGCTTCTTACTTCTGAAATCTTGAACATGTGGGCTTGAAGCCAGCAGGCTCCTTGCTTTGCCCAGGAGGGAGACTCAACACCCAACGGGTGACATGGACAAGCACAGCTGCCTGGGGCGCAAAGCACAGAATTACAAAGGGAAATACTT
>NW_010350863.1:0-531 GCF_000700745.2 Antrostomus carolinensis | reverse complement strand
GCAGCCACAACAAATCTGTTTTATTAATAATAAATGTTTGGTGGAACAATGTAATTAACCAACTGGCTATTTTGCTGTTGGGGTTCTGGGAGAAGATCATGTCCTGCTCCAAACTCTTCAGGCTTCCCAAGCATATGCTGCCAGGAGCTGGGTAGCATCCAGGAGCTCGGGATGATGTTGCTGCTGGTGTGGCTGCAGAACCCCAGGGTGCAGGATGTAAGCTGGAAAAAAGGTGCTGCCATTTAAAAGGTTTCAGCTGCATATTGATGAAATAGAAAATAAGTGTCCAGGTTTAGAAAATAAACACCAGAAGCTTGTGGTTTTTTCTTTCTTGAGCTCTGCTCATCCATCTTGGTGTCTTGGCCAAGTGTGAACATTGGCACTTGTTAACACCAGCTATGCTGTGGTGTTGTTTCCACTCACCTACAGAGGGTCAAAGCTTCCTCCTGTTTCTTAGTGAGAAAGAAGTTGCAAGTTTGTACTTTATTTTTTTTTTTTTTCCCTCTAAAACATAAGTATTTTTGAAGTTTG
>NW_010350862.1:0-534 GCF_000700745.2 Antrostomus carolinensis | reverse complement strand
ATATTTTATATATATGTATATATATAAAATATCATTTAGATCATTCTCAGACTTACCTGATTACTCCATATGGATGAAAGTTGTCATATTCCATTGGAGAAATCTACATACAACTACGGGAAAAGCACAGACTATAAATATATAAAGTATATATATACACATATACATATATCTATACTTTCATTTTTAGACATAATTGAATATATTCTATATTATATATAGATGTTATTATACATACATTAAATTATATATATACATGACCAGATCAATTTATTGCTTTTCAAAGTGTATGAACACATCTCAGTCATAGAGAACTTGGAATTCTCTGTCGACATAAGTTAGGCTGCATCTATAAAATATATTAAATTAAATATAGAATTCCCCTTTATATTTCTGATTTTAGCTGATGTGTCTTTGGCTTGAAGACCCTAAGTGAGGTTTCTCAGGTTCATTAAGGCCTTGTAGTTCTAGCAAGGAAAGTGGTACATTGATACTTTCATGAGAATATTTCACAGAATCACAGAATCACAGAAT
>NW_010350860.1:0-526 GCF_000700745.2 Antrostomus carolinensis | reverse complement strand
GAGATGAGGACAGCTGAGATGATTGGGAAAGAGACCCCCCTGTCTGGTAAGAGAACTCTACAAATTTGACTCAGTGTAACTAGCCATAAAAGGCTGATGGGTCTGTGAAATCTGTCTACTAACGCGTCCTAGGAAAAGGTACTGGTGAAGGAGATGTGTTATTTAAGCTGAAGGGAAACACCAGCATGAGAAGACTGTATAACCTAGTTCTCAACAAACTGAGGCTGCAAGTGAGAAGAATGCTTCCAGCCATCACAGTGGAATTGTGAAGCATCCTCCCATAGGAACAGTGGAGAGAAAACTGCTTGTCTGGGATGTTGCTGATGAACTAAGGGCATGAGTACCCATAGTAGCAAGGGCTGGACTCAGAAACACAGAAGACCTTGCTAAGCCAGATCCCAGATCCTACTTTATTTTCCCTGCTAAGCTCCCAGGTTTCTGAAAAGTGGTGAGAAATAAGCTTCACTTCTACACTCAGGCTCTTCACCAAGGGGTAGGGAGAGACCACTTTGAGCACGTCTTCAAG
>NW_010350859.1:0-533 GCF_000700745.2 Antrostomus carolinensis | reverse complement strand
CCCCCCCAATCTCATGTCTCCCTCTCTTGTCTGGTCTTACCCTGTTGAAAGATCTGCTCCTGAGCAGGACAGGGTGGATTTAGGAATCAGAAAAGCTGAGATGTCCCTGTGGTGCTGGGCACTCTGTCCCTGGGGCATAGAGCTGAGAGGGGAAGGGATTTAGGCTTGAATGAAAAATCTTTGTTTCCTTGGCAATAATCACCAGGTACTGCAGCAGTTGTTCGCATGCAATTTGTAGTACAATGAGAAAATAAGTTCAGGTTTAATAAACCATCATATATCCATATTAAACTGAAGAGGAGCGAAATAGGAAGCAACAAAGTACGCTCCTTAATATAATGATGTATCAACTAAATGACATTTGTCAGATAAGGAAGGATGAATAAGCAGGAAAGAACTGAGCCTTTCTGCTGGCTTTGTGACACTGTGCATAGGAACAAGAGACTACGGGCACCTCTTGGTTTTGCCAGCTGATAGGGCTGGTAAAAAGTCCACAGACATCAACCAAACTTATTTTACTTTAGTTCAAAGCA
>NW_010350858.1:0-536 GCF_000700745.2 Antrostomus carolinensis | reverse complement strand
CCCCACTGCCGTGCTGGCTCGTGAGGCACTTGGCTTGTTAGCCACTTGGCTGAGTGAGGTCAGCCAGCATTGGTGTTATTTTCTGGGGCTTTTCCTTTTCACAGTTTCCATTCATAACTATAGTCCAGAAGCATCTTATTTCACTGACTAAAAGGGCTTGGAGAGATGGTAGGACTTCAGCTTAATAACCCACCCTGGCTGGAAATGAAAGCCCTGAGATGGCTGTCTCAGTACCACTCTCACAGATTGTGTTTAACAGGGCTTTAAATTGCATCCATTTCCCACACAGAAGAGATTTTCAGAATGAATTGAAGCCAATAAAAATTTTATAGAGAACGTAGCTTTCTAAAGCTGTTTGTATAGAATGGAGCTGTTTGCAAAAGCAGGAAGGGAAGGGATTCATGTGATGGAGGAAAACTATTTGTAAGCCATAAATTTTAATATGTCCCTCTGACAAACAGGAGCCTTTCCTCAGTGCTGACAAAACCAGGAGCACGATGTGGTACTGCTGGGGTTGCTCCATCCGTGCTGGTGGT
>NW_010350857.1:0-537 GCF_000700745.2 Antrostomus carolinensis | reverse complement strand
CTCTCTCCACCCACCTCCTCCTGCCCCTCCCCCTCCCACCTCACCTCCCACCCCAAATTTGCCATTTTTAGCCCCAAATCCCCCAAATTCAGCATTTTCAGACCTGAATCCCCCAAATTTGGCATTTCTCACCCCAAATCCACCCACCATTTTATTCCACCTCTCTTTTTTCCTTCTCCAACCCCAAATTTGGCATTTTCAGCCCCAAATTTGTCATTTTTAGCCCCCAAATCCTCCAAATTTGGCATTTTCAGCCCCAAATTCGGCATTTTCAGCCCCAAATCCCCCAAATTTGGAGTTTCTGGCCCCAAATTCCCTGGCGAAGGGGCAGCAGCGAGAGCTCAACCCTCTACAAGTCCCTGGAGAACCTCAACCCTTCACTCCTCCCGTGACCATGGACCCGGGGCGGGGGGGGCAGCCCAGTTTGGGGGGGACGAGAGGGAACTGGACGGGGACTCGTGTCTCTGTGGAGAACAGGAGAAGCTGGATCCACACATGGTGGCTTCTCTGGTGTCCGATGAGGGGTTGGGTTGGGTT
>NW_010350856.1:0-535 GCF_000700745.2 Antrostomus carolinensis | reverse complement strand
CTAAACCATGTCCCTAAGCACCTCATCTACTATGACTGGAGTTCCTTTGCTGTCGCTTCATTCTTGTTTCTGTCCCCATCTCCTTCCAGAACTCCTGTACAGATCTAAGGTTATGAACCCAGCATCCCATCTTGCCACAACTCGCAGGCAATGTGGCCAATACAGAGGTTGAAGGAGTAGCAAGTCAGTACTGTAGTGCTGAAGATGTAGCACAAGCTTCTGTAGAGCATATATGGAAACAATTGCTGGTGTTGTACAAAAATGGACCTATGAGTAATTTTCATTATGTAAAAAATTATATAAGAATTATATTTAAAAAAACCCCAAACTTTTCACCCCTCGGAATGTTAAGATGTCAAACAGTGCAGGAAATGGTAGTTCTGCACTTGGACATGCGACTTTAATATGGCTCTTCATGTGTTCTAAAGGGTAAAAATTAAGGTGTAGTGGAAACCTGTAATCTTACTGTTTTTCAAGTGTTTAAATCTATTTTTTGAATCTAAAATTAGCTATCTAAGTCTGGCTGATTTTAGGA
>NW_010350855.1:0-537 GCF_000700745.2 Antrostomus carolinensis | reverse complement strand
CCCTCTGGATGCCATCCCATCCCTCCAGCGTATTGACTGAACCACTCAACTTGGTGTCGTTGTCAAACTTGCTGAGGCTGCTCTCAAATCACATCAAGTGTCTGTCCAAGCTGCAGCCTTGAGCATCTCCCACCATAATTCCTGCATTAAATCAGTGGGTCTTGTCACAACACGGAACTGCAGCAAAAGATAATCCAGTCCCTGCTGCACGTCGTGTTACCCTGGAAATGGTTGGACTCTTCTTTGTCCAAATGACTGGACAAATTCTTTGTCATGTAACACCGGATGCAGAAGAGCCCTATTTAGCCACAGGATCCCAAGGTGCTCTTGCAACAGACACCGTGGGGAAAAGTTGTTGCATTGCCAAGTTTAGATGGGAGCCTAATCCTCTTCTCCTCATCCAGAGGCTGAGACATGTCTTAACTGATCAAGGAATGATTAGAGATAAGAGCAACAACTCTCGTATTAGATAGAAAGCAGTTTCTACCCTCTGAAGATAAGAAATAAGCTCTTCTTTTTTAACATAAAAAAGCTGTG
>NW_010350854.1:0-536 GCF_000700745.2 Antrostomus carolinensis | reverse complement strand
AAAAGAAAAATTGGTGTCAAAAGCCAAATGTTCACCGGGGGAGGTTCGTTCTGGTCACTGGGCAGAGCTCTGGACCACAGTGGAGTCACAGGCTGGAGAGATTGTGCTGGTTTAACCGCACGCAGGGATCAGGCAGTGACCTCCCAACGGCACGGACCTGCCGTAGCCCGTGACAGTGTCACATCCCTTTGGGCTAAATCCTGCTTTTGCTTTGCTCTGCAGGTTTGTTTTTGGGTTGGTCCTGGTTGCAAACAGAATATTGTCACAGACTGATGTCACTGCAGAAACACTGAGCCTTTATCACCAGCCCTGCCTGTGCATGGCCCTTTTCCTGCCTCACCCTCAGCATTTCACAAATACCACTCGCCTCCTCTTCGGAGCTGAGGTGGTGGCTGAACCACGCAGCACTTCAGTGGCTTTCCCCCAAAATTCCTGGAAGCCTGACCTTGCCTTTGAGCAGGGACAGGGAAAAGTTACACTGTTCTGTGTGTTCAATGCAGTAAATCCCTCTTCTGGGGACAAGTGATTGGGATTGA
>NW_010350853.1:0-536 GCF_000700745.2 Antrostomus carolinensis | reverse complement strand
TATTATTATTATTTATTAATTGGTTTAGTTCTGATTTTTCTTTTTTTAAGTTTGACATTAACTTTGGTTTTGAATAGAGACCACATGGCTCAAAGTGAGGTGGCATTGACACATAACATATACCTTAACTTCAGTTGCCTTTTCCCCTTTTGTTTTCTCTTGTAAAAACATTTTCAACACTTCTGGGGCCAGTTTGGACAGAGAAACTTTTTGTTATGTGTGATAAAATGAAATTTTTGGGGCAGCTGTGAATGATTTAATACTTACCAGGAAAGATGTTGGCACTTTTACTTCTTGAAGAGGAAAAGGGTGAGGGCTCACTGCTTTTCCATTGTTTCAGGAAGAACATTCTCATCATAAGGAAAGGAAGTGGTACAGGAAGCTATGTAAGAATGTTTTTAAGAGCAGATACGACAATTCTGATCAAAATTGATGTAGGTAGAAAAATTTAAAATGTCAGAGCTGACCAATGGAATTCCAGCTAGCCAGTAAGTCAACTTCACTGGGGCCCAACTTAAACGCCTCGATGCCAATGC
>NW_010350852.1:0-536 GCF_000700745.2 Antrostomus carolinensis | reverse complement strand
CCCACATTCCCTGCCCACATTCCCCCTGTGCCCTGAGCGTGTTTACTCCCACCCTGGATAAATCCAGTGCGTTTTTAAGACCAGTTCAGGAAGCAAACTGGTTTAGCAGCACACAGCCAGGCAGGGCTGGGAGAGAAGGGCAGCGGGAAAAGCTTAAAATAAAGGTATTTTAACAAATTCCAGCACTTGGGTGCAAGAGTTTGAGGGAGGTGAAGCTGGAGAGGATGGAGATGAACCCCCAGTATCCCCCAGTACATGCCCCAACCACCAAACTGGGTGCATTTGGGGGCTGTGGGGTTGGAGGGGACTGGGAAGGTGACCAAGATGTTGAGTTGGAAATTGGAATTTCCCATCCCATCAAGATTTGGTTTCTACAAACTCAACTTTATTACCATGAGTCATCCCGTCGGGATGATCCGGTGACGTTGGAAGTTGAGCGCGTGCAGAGGGATTCCATGTGGGCTGGAAAAGGTTGTCATTAAAATCGAGATAAGTCTTTAATTAAATAATTAAAAAAAAAAAAAAGAAAAGAAATA
>NW_010350851.1:0-536 GCF_000700745.2 Antrostomus carolinensis | reverse complement strand
CAGCCTATAACACCCATCCTATACATATAAAAAGAGATCAGACTTTTTATTGCCCCCCCACCACATTCTGTGCCAGCCAGGCAACCATCCAAATAAACGCTCTGCACGTACATGCAAATGCTATATGTTCAACAGCTGACTGTACTAATGTGATTTATAATATACATTACATCCATACTGTATATTGTACATTTCCACACCTCCCTGCCAAATTCAGTCCTCACGTACACCCAGGAAATCCCTTTGGCCCAGTATTTCCAGCAGGAGAAATTTCTGCTAAGAGAAATGAGAGCTCTCTCTCCTCTTTTGACAGCTGCACTGACTGAACAGCCTTCAGAGGAAACTGGGGTCTCTCAGAAAGGGTCACTAATTCCAAAAGTGCACTTGGAAAAAGAAATAAATAAGTAAAATAATACAAATTAAGTGTCTCTATTTGCCATGGCTGCAAAGCATAGAGGTAACAATTAGTCCCCTGCCTCAAAAGAGACAAGAGTCACCTCTTTTGAGGTCTTTCAGGTCACTGATTAAGTATAAAA
>NW_010350850.1:0-535 GCF_000700745.2 Antrostomus carolinensis | reverse complement strand
GACAAGTGAAGTCACACTTCACTGTCTCTTCCACTGAAAATATATCATTAATCACTAAAAGGAAACAGTGATTTTTTTTTTCTTTTTGGGTGAAGGAGGTGGGATTTTCTGATGGCCCCAGCTGTAGCCTCCATGTGAGAGTCAGGAGAAGCTTTAGGTAGCAGAAGAGGTTGGTGTTTGGTATTGCCTACAGCTGAGACAGAACTTTAAGATATTAATAGGTGACTTTTACACGTTATAACAACAAACATAGGAGAGTAGAGACAGCACGTGGCTTTACATGGACTCAGAGGAAGAAGGAAGAGAGAGAGGAGCTTTGTTTGCTGGGTGTCTCTGAGGAGCGTTTACCTGTTGGTTTTCCAGGCAGCTTTCTCTCTGCATTCTCCTGGACATTTGGAGATCAGCTCAATATGAGGCAGCAGAAAGACACTTTAAAACTACCTTGCTCCACAACATCATTTAAATCTGTTCCAATATAGTCAGTGTCTCACATTAAAAATCTGGCTTTTTTTTTCTTTCTTTTTTTCTTTCTTTT
>NW_010350849.1:0-535 GCF_000700745.2 Antrostomus carolinensis | reverse complement strand
CCACTGAGTGGTCCATCCATCAAACCCAAGTTTCCAATTAAAAGAAAATGATGTCATGCTGTATCATTTCACCATCATTATTTGTATATATTCAGCCAATGGAACAAGGTTGTTTTGACAATTTTATTCAAACTTTTTTTAAAAAAGTTGAAATTAGAATAGTGAAATTTCCTTCTAGCTAGAAGCATAAATTTTACAATATATAAGAAAAAAGGGCTTCAGTTCGTTCACAGACATGAAGAAATACTGTGGACTAATGGCTTAGAAGAGGAGAGTGGCTGTTACTGTGAAGGAGAATCAGGGTCAAAACTGAAACCTTATGTGCATTTTCATGAGGTAAAATGATCCTTCATGATCAAAAGAATTGTAGTCTTGCTAGAAAAAGCCCAAGGTAGAATATAATTCATGCAGGGTTTCACGCACAGTAAAAGCAGATATGTCCTTCATCTTAGCAAAACCCCCTGGTTGAAATGACATTCTAGATCTTTTCTAATTAAACTTTGCTGATCCTAAGAGAATTGTCAGAAGAATTGTT
>NW_010350848.1:0-533 GCF_000700745.2 Antrostomus carolinensis | reverse complement strand
TGGCTGCCAGCCAAGTTAAACTACTACAGTTGTCTAGTGTAGAATTGTCAATATTAGTTTTACAAAATCTAAAAGGATTTTAAAAGTTTAATTCATGTTAACTTCAGATTGTTCAAGACACTGAAACTAAGGAAGTTATCTTTCCTACAGAAAACGACACTTTATAATAGAGATTACAATGAAGTCTTCTACTTCTGGCTCCAAAGTTTGCTCGTCTTTGTCATCAGGTGGATACCAGCAACATTTTTTTAAAATATTCAGGAAAATTCTGTTACATTTAAAAGACAGAACTTACCTGGTTTAAGATTAGATCATTAAAAAACTCATACCTCTACTTCCATGTATGACAGAAAAGTTAAAATGCTTAGTTTACAAAAAAGACCTACCCCATGCGTGAGCATATGCTGGGATCTGACTAACTGAAATGTAGCTTTGCAGAAAAGGAATTGAAATTCCTGGTAGGAACCAGGTTGAAAATGAACCAGAAATGTGCTTTTGCCACAAAGAAGGCTAGCAGTATCCTGGGCTGCATT
>NW_010350847.1:0-536 GCF_000700745.2 Antrostomus carolinensis | reverse complement strand
TGGCCTTCCTGGCCACAGTAATTCCTGAATTCATCTCCTTTACGCACCTCTGGGTTGGCAGCCTGGAAAAGAGACGGAATTTCTTTGCTAGAGGGTGGACTACAAACACTGAATCCCAGAATTGCCTCGGATGGAAAAGATCTTTAAGTCCATCGACTCCAATCCTGAACCTCAGAGTGACAAATCCAAACCCTGTGTCGTGTTAAAGGGCAGAGAGATCTGGCAGAAAATAAACCCCATCATTGTGGGGTTTATTGTCCTCAAACATCAGAGGAGCTGGGTTTAGATTCGGTGTGATACCCAGATCTGGCCTCAGGGTGGCTTAAGCAGCAACAGGAATAACGAGATTAGCAAGAAATGAACCCTGGCTGCCTGGGGATGAGAGGAGGAGGGTGGTGGGTCATCCCCTCATCAGCTGGAGCAGCTTTTTTTGGGAGCTGCTTTCTCCTTTTCCAACAGTCTGGCTGCTTCATGGAGTTTAACTTGGCTGGCAGCCAAACACCGCGCAGCCGCTCGCACGTCCCCACCCAGGGAAC
>NW_010350846.1:0-534 GCF_000700745.2 Antrostomus carolinensis | reverse complement strand
AATCATAAGGTATAATTTGTATTTGTTGCCTACTTTCATGTTCGAAGAGTAAACCACTGTCAACAAATTAGACCCTACCAAGTATATCTGGCCATTCAAGAAAGAAATACATCACTTGGAAATCTAAGCCCTTTTTTAGCACTTGGGAACAAAGACAACATCATTGTGTCATTTTATTTTGTTCCTGGTTATGTAAAACTGATGTTCATATTTATTTCTCTTCACATTGAAGAGAAACACTTACTGAAGCATCTGGATCACAATTAAGGCTGTTCAAGGCTACTCCATTTGATGATACTTTGACAGCGTCCTGAATCATCCCATGGAAGTCAATTGCTTGGCCCTAAAGGAGAAAATAATGTTGTGATAAGCTTTACCATGATGATAGCTCTACTGTTAAAACTGTTTTGGGACAAATTTTGCTTGCCATAACAGCAATGAGTTTCCTTTCTGCACATACAGCCCTAAATATGTCAAAAACTGACCACAGAATCTGTGGTAGCAATGGGAAAAGAACACACATCTCCTCAGTCA
>NW_010350845.1:0-535 GCF_000700745.2 Antrostomus carolinensis | reverse complement strand
TTTAACTCCATTTCAGAAAGGCAACTTTTTCTCAGCAGATTCACTTGTACGCTAGAGACTTCTTAACAACTAGCAAAAGAAAAGACATTGCTGTGATTCTGAGATAGAAAAAGCACTATCTGAAAGACTCCAAAATTAAACATTTGCTTTAAGGATGATACATCATCAGTAGCGTGTATTAAAATAAGAATGTTTTAAAATAATGACGCACCTTAAACAACCTCATGTCATTTTATAAATTCTCAGTTCCCTGAGTTTTATCTGACCAATAGGAAGTTCCCCCTAAACAGCAGCATGACCATGTCAGTACCACACCCATCCCCAGATCCAGTCCAAAATCAGATCTCTGCTTCTCAGTAAACCCTGCGACTGCGTATCCAATCGCTCTGGAGTTTGCTTAAAGTCAGGCTGCATCTCTTTGGCATGGATGGAAAAGCAAGCTGGAATAACTACTGTGAGGGCGGGGAGAAAGACAAAAAAGCTCCATTCTTGAGGTAACTTTTAATATGCTTAATGCCACTGAATTCCCTACCAT
>NW_010350844.1:0-534 GCF_000700745.2 Antrostomus carolinensis | reverse complement strand
ACCAGGGAAAATGTGGGCCCACTGCTGAACAGGGCAGGAGAGCTGGTAACAGAGGACATGGAAAAAGATCGAGGTGCTCAAATCTCTCCTCCTGGTCTTTGCTGATAAGATCTGCCTTCAGGAATACCAGGCCCCTGAGACCAGTGGAAAAGGCTGGAACAAGGAAGAACTTCCCTTGGTGGAGAAGGATCAGGTTAGGAAACATTTAAACCAACCGAATGTACCCAAGCCTGTGGAATCTGGCAAGATTCACCCATAAGTGATGAGGGAGCTGGCAGACGTCATTGTAAGGCCACTCCTGATGATCTTTGAAAAGCCATGGGGATCATGGGAGGCTCCTTAAGACTGGGGAAAAGCAAATGTCACTCCTATGTCTTCAAGAAGGGCATGAAGGAGGACCCAGGGAACTACAAGCCAGTTAGCCTCAACGCAGTCACTAGGAAAATTATAGAAGAAATCCTCCTGGGAGACATTTTCAAACATACTAAGGACAAGACAATGACCAGGAGTAGTCAGCATGGATTTATGAAGGGG
>NW_010350843.1:0-534 GCF_000700745.2 Antrostomus carolinensis | reverse complement strand
CGAGTGCGGCGAGTGTGCGTGTGCTCGGGGGTCCCCGCGGCTCCTCGCCCGGCTCTTGGCTCCCGGGAGCGCTGCCGGCGGGAAGCGGAGTTGGGCACTTGGAGCTGGGAACGCGCCCGCTCTGCACGTCTGGGCTCCGCGAGTTTTCTTCGCTCCTTCTTTCTTTCCCAGGTATTTCTGGGGGCGTGTGTCGCTCCTTCCCAGTCCCGGCTGGGGGGAAATGTTTGTTTTGTAACGAGACCAACGCCGAATCCCGGCCCCCTGGTTACAGAGAGAGTTCGGGGTCTTGGATGAAATCTTGGGGAGCTGTGGTTCACTCTGTGCAAAGTGGAGACCAAACAGAAATATTTAGAGCCCAGTCATAACCCGTGCGTGTTGTGCTGAGACTGCTGACAGAAATCTGGGCGATGCTGATGCAAAACTCCAAATGGGAGGAAAGGAACTCTTTCTTTCCTCTGTTTTCCTTTTCAAAATCCCACTGGAATTCCGTGCTGTATAGTGCTCGGTAGCTGCTCATCTCAGTTGTCAAAAAGA
>NW_010350842.1:0-535 GCF_000700745.2 Antrostomus carolinensis | reverse complement strand
CTGGTCCCAATACTGACCCCTGAGGGATGCCCAACTGCTCTTTTAAGCTGTTGTTTCTTTAGGTGGAAGGAATAAATGCTCATCCCCTTTCCTCTACTTCTGCATGTGACTTTTGTCAGCGAGAAACTTCTGCTGCTCCCTGAACTTCTGAGTCAAACTGGCTCCTCAGGACAGAAAAGGGAAACTCCTTGAGAGCACTGTGCAGCGTCGAAAGGCACCGTATAAAAGCAGGTTTGTACGTTTTGTTGGGTGAAGGAATTCCTGGCCCTACCCAGCCTTAAGTAAATAGCTGGGGAGAGGCGACTGAAGCGTGACGGGTGGCTGTGGTTGGCCAGGAAAGGCACACGGCGTGGAAGTCCACGGTGTAAAGCAAACAATAAAGGGAACCCTGCTGCCTTTTACAGAAGTGGTGTTGTATTAGGAGAAAACTGCCCGGTAACTTAAGCTGTGCTCAAAGTCTCTTGCAACAAGTACAGAAAATGCAGAAAGATTTTCTTCAATCCATAGGTAAATTGTCCTGTTACACTCAGAGAGA
>NW_010350841.1:0-534 GCF_000700745.2 Antrostomus carolinensis | reverse complement strand
ACAGAAGGGAATTCGACAGGTTCCATCGAGCGAATGCACGCTGAACAGAGGGGCACCCAGAAACCTCCTAAAAACATACAGCTCCGAGAACTGAGGGTCCTTAAAAGACCTCATGACTCCACCGCCTACTTCAGAGCTTTGACTGTCACCGAGGCCAGGACCAAGACGTACCACAAGCACCTTCTCTCAGGAAAAGGACAGAAGTACACTGAGCACAATCAGCGCTGCCTTTCTAACACAGCTTCCGCAAACAAACTGCTTTCTGAAGACAGAGAACCTCAGCAAAAGAGCTCTTGGGAAGCATTCCGCGGGCTTATTCTCTACTCCGGCCTTCGCCACGTCTCTAGCCTTACTGCGTTATCCCTGGAACAGGAGCTCTGTGACAGCATGCGCTGGCCTGTGACTTGCGACAGCATCGCTCCACCATTTCCGCCCAGTCTCTGCATGCTTCAGCACATTTGCTGATTTCTCTGCATCCTGTACTTACTTTATTCACACAGTTCCACTACCCAATACAACCATGCTCTATTCCAG
>NW_010350840.1:0-533 GCF_000700745.2 Antrostomus carolinensis | reverse complement strand
ATCCCTGACATTCTGTGATTCTGTGATTTCTGCTTATGGTACACCATGAATTGCTCAGGTCAATCCACAGGGAAGGCTCAATGGACAGATGAGTCCCTTTCTCATGCTGCTCTGTCAAGGCCTGATTTATAACAACTTTTCCTTGGATTTGTTCTCCAAGAGTGTTTCCAATCTTATCAGTAGTATTCAAGACAAGTCTACCAATTTTGGGGGTGTGTATATACATATATAGAGCAGATGGTGTAAGGGATTGATATACTTCAGAAGTAGAGATTCACACAATTTTAACATTTCAAATTATGTGCAAAACCCTGGCTGGTCCAAGATGAACACTGTCTCTGCTATTTTCTTTTTCCTCCTGTCTGAAGTGAAGAGGTGGGTGTCTGTCTCCATTTAGCCATATGGCTGATCACCATTCAGTCCCAGTGTCTAGTGTGGCTTCACCTCTTCTTCTCTCAGTCTGGTTCAGGAAAAGAAGATACAAGGCCTGACAGGAGGAAGCAAGGGATTCTTGGGCATTGCAGATGCAAAAA
>NW_010350839.1:0-533 GCF_000700745.2 Antrostomus carolinensis | reverse complement strand
CAGAGAGAATCAAATACCAACAAAATGTAGGGATCTGGTCTAGTGGAGATGAATGAACCTCAGCTACAGTGATTATATCAAAACCTCTAGAGACCATGGAAAGAGCCAGGCCAAGTAGGTCTCATGGAGATACAGGTATTGCTGACACTGAAGGTGGGACGTCTCAATCTAGGTGACTTGTAACAGGGAACCTGGAGACCATCCTCTTTCTAAACGTACTACGTGGTCAGATGACTGAAGAGGGATGTGATGTGTCCTACTCAATGCTAAGAGACAAGCACAGAACATTCAGGACAGCTGAGAAGGAGACTGTGCCTTGCCAAAACAGTATCTTTATTTCGTAGTGTTCACTGTATAAGACACAATCCGAAAGGAGATATGGTCTTTGAAGCTGGTGATGAAGCATATAACCTGAGTCATGTTGATGGTCACTTTCCCTGGAGAATTTATATAATCACTAAAGCCTCTGTCTCTGTGTGGGAGAACAAGCCATGTACATCAACATGGAGTTGAATAGATGGTGTCCTTCTGCC
>NW_010350838.1:0-534 GCF_000700745.2 Antrostomus carolinensis | reverse complement strand
TTCCAACCTAAATGATTCTATGATTCTGTAACTGGAAGCACTCATCGTGTCCCATGCTGGCTGGCATGCCATGAAACCTTGGTGCCATCTTCACCCTTTCTGCAGGGACATGCCATCAGCTTCCTGTGAGGAACTCTGGCTCCTTGCCCAGTTGAGATACACTTGAATTAGCAACATTAATTTGGGAACGCTGTGCTAATGGCCCATGCAGTGGCGTATTTGCTTGCAATGTGAAAGCTCTGCTAGGCTGGGAGCAGTGGGAAGATTCGTGTGGTGGGTTTCAGCACGAACGTGTGTTTGAGAAGCCCCACATTGTGATGGGGGTGGCCTGTGGAGAGTTTTGATTCTCTGTGATTTATTTCATACAATGCTTCAGTCCGCCGACTCCGTTAAACTTTGCATTTGCAGTTTCAGGATCAAAAATGTATTGTGTGGGGCAGGGATTAAGTCACAATAGGGGATGTCTAATGTGTAAATTTTATTCCTGTCTATATGAAAGAGTGAAGAATGTTTCTGATGAGGCTCATAAAACAT
>NW_010350837.1:0-532 GCF_000700745.2 Antrostomus carolinensis | reverse complement strand
TGGATTTCTTTGCTGTCGTTGTTGGGTTGAGGAGTGGCCTGTTTGTAAAGGGACCGGCGAAGGGGCCGCAGTCGTGCCGCGGTGATCTGCACAGGGGGGATGCTGGGCTGAACGCTTCACAGACCCAGGGAGAAGGCCAGCTCTCTCCTTTCACTTCACTGACTTGGTGATTAACTGCTTGTCTCTGTTTTGAAACCCTGCACTTGATTAGTTTATGTAACTGCTACAATTGAAATAATTTACAGTGAACTTCAAGACAATTTCCCAAAGAAATCACATTGCGAAAGGTCGCTGAGCAGCACTTAATCCTTCCTGCGCTCTAGATCCATCTTCCAGGGAGATAATGGAATTTGCTTCTTGTTTCCCAAGATGAGAGTTTTCTCTATTAGTAGTCTATTGTTGTTTTTACTATATTCATAATTACTTTCCAAGAGTACTTTTAAAGACACAGAACGGTGTGTGTTAGCATGCTGGCGATAGGAACAGGAGCTGCTGGTGGTGGTGATCCGGAGTCGGGGCAGCGATGAGCCTC
>NW_010350836.1:0-523 GCF_000700745.2 Antrostomus carolinensis | reverse complement strand
AACTGGACACAATATTCCAGATGTGGCCACCTCTTCCCCAGGTGTTTTTTTCTCTTGACCTCGGGCAACAACTGGCACCTTTTCTCTTCCCAAAGTTCTGCTGCTCTTCAGTCTCTTCATGATTTCGTGGAGCTCACCAGGGTCGGTAGAAGCCGACTGTGGGCAGCGTGGACAGAGAAGGATCAGAGGGAGCTGCTGGGGATGAAGGAGTTCTCCAGAGAAGGATGTTGTTGTCTCTGCAGCCTGTTCCGTGAAGGGCTCGGGACCAGCTCGGCCCTTGGCAGGAGCTGCTGCTCCTTTTTGAGGCACCAGCAGGTTCCCTGGAGCAGGAAGTGTCCTGGCGTGCGCTGGCCTGTTGGCATGAGGTGCTGGCATCCAACACTTGCTGAGTGGCTGCCCAGCTCCTCCCAGCACCCCACATTTTGGGGTAGGGTGGGGAAATGGGGTGTTAGAAGCATCTTCTGGGCCATTGTTCTTACAGTAGAGAAAGGGACATCATAGAATCCCAGACTGGTTTGGGTTG
>NW_010350835.1:0-532 GCF_000700745.2 Antrostomus carolinensis | reverse complement strand
CCCTGACATTCTGTGATTCTGTGATTCCTTGTGCATAAAACAGTTGGTGAAACTGGACTCATGTGTTTGTACATCAGACTGCATCTGTACCATGCAATCCCACTTAAAAATGTGATTTTGGAACCACAGATTTAGGTCTGTTCTGGAGCAGACTGATGGTTATTCACACTGATCTGGAGGATAAATGACCAGCAGCAGCTCAATGGGTATAAAATGCTGCGGTTCCCAAGCTGGAGCCCTGCACCCTGCATGCTCTGTGCCTGAGAACATCTCTGAACCACCTCGGGGACAGGCACATCCCCAGGGTGACAGTCAGGTCACCTCAGCAGAAACAAACCTGGAAAAGCTTGGGATGGTGAAACATATGCAGAAAGGCGTCTTATCAACTGGTTTTCTTCACAGTTCTAAAGTACATTTTCTCCCCTTACCCCTCCATCAAAACTAGTCCCATGGACACACCTCTAGTTCCTCTGAATTTTAGAATCACAGAATCATAGCGGCTAGAAAAGACCTTTAAGGTCATTGAGTCCAA
>NW_010350834.1:0-531 GCF_000700745.2 Antrostomus carolinensis | reverse complement strand
TTCTTCTACCTGTGTATCTCTTCTTCCCATATATACTCTGTAATAAAATGTAGCAGGAAGATAAGTCTTAAGAGCAATGGAAGCAATTCTTCA
The DNA here is from genome assembly GCF_000700745.2 of Antrostomus carolinensis. NCBI lineage: Eukaryota > Metazoa > Chordata > Aves > Caprimulgiformes > Caprimulgidae > Antrostomus > Antrostomus carolinensis. Next base: position 438 of record NW_010350834.1, on the reverse strand, counting down.
TCTTTCATTTGTAATCCGGATAAAACACGTGCGGTGTTAACATACTTAACTCACAGACTCACGCACGAGTCAGTCTGTTGAGTTTGACTCAACCACCAACTCGAGTACAAGAAGGTGGCTCAAGACCCTTTCTTCAGAGGAGAGAGCAGAATGCAGAAACAAAACTTCTTCTCTGAGCACAGAGCAACAACGTGCTTCAACTCTGCTGCAACGCCTGCTTGGTACGTCTACGCATGAGCAGGCTGGGGACGTTCCCATAAGTTGGCACATTTGCAGAGGTTGCCTCTTCCTTTAAATAAAGCACTACCTGGGAACAGAGAGATAGAGGAACCTTTATGACAACTGTAAAGGTTTCGTAGCCTTTACAAAACATCTATTAAGACTTCATAGAGTGTTTTGGATTTTTTTTTAAATTTATGAACCATCAGGGAAAAAAAA
>NW_010350833.1:0-534 GCF_000700745.2 Antrostomus carolinensis | reverse complement strand
ACAGGTGTATCATCTATAGTTTCACCTGCAGCTTCAGGTAGTTAAAGTGGTTACAAAGCTTAATAGGGGAAGCTGCTAGTCAATAAGCTGCCACCAATACTAATAATTTCTCAGTAAGAGAATTGGGGAGCCTTTCTTAAAGATCAGGATGAACAAAAGGCAGGTGTGTGACTCTGCCATAAATCAGACATCAGTATTGCTCTGTGTGTAGGTCTGCTGCTTTTCTGGGGCCCAGATATGCGACACTGTGGAGAGACTTCTGAGGCTTCTTTGGCCCTTGGAGTATAAACCTTTGCAGTTCATCCACATGGACACCAGTGATGCTGGAAAAGAAACTTTAAATCCTTGAGTGGGTAATTACAGGGTTCTGAGCATGAGAGATAAGGGTATGGAGCCCAGGTGATGATGGTCTCAAACCTGCTGCTCAAAGGATAAAAATTGGGCAAAAGTTGGCATACACTGTGCATCTGCTCCTAACTTTGTACCTAGTGTCCCAAGCAGGCCTTTGGCTTCTGTGAGCACAGGACCCTCTTT
>NW_010350832.1:0-533 GCF_000700745.2 Antrostomus carolinensis | reverse complement strand
ATGACAGCAAGATGAAACTGGACAAGTTCAGAATAGTAACTGCAAATTTTTAAGTATGAACATTGCCAAATAAATATTTCTGGTGATGGCATTCTCTCCAGACCGCTAAGTCATGATTTGATAGATTTCTGAATGAAAAGCTGTAAGCCTAGTTTAAAAATACAGATGTTGTAAAAAAGCTACAAGTCTTACAAAGAAGTCCATCTAATCTTAACAGCCCTTTCTAACCCTAAGCAATCAGCTCCATTACAGTTTTCACTTTACTTTGGATTGTGTCTTTACCTCTCTGCATATACAATGAATTAACAGAATAGTAATTATATAATTCCTAAATAATCTCGGATTGAGTGAGGTCCATTTATTCTTCAGGTTGAATTTGCCTAAAGACTCAAATTTTGAGACAAGTTTCTAGGTTTAGATTAAGAGCCAGCATTTTAGGGCTGATGAACTGGTATAAGCACGCTTAAAAATAAATAGACAAATATCAAAACATTATAAGCATAAAACTTAACTATAATTTTTTTATTTTTTTT
>NW_010350831.1:0-532 GCF_000700745.2 Antrostomus carolinensis | reverse complement strand
AGAATTTTTAAAGTTAAATGTAACTTCTAGGATATATTTGATATGTGTATTGGTCTCACTTGGGGTTTATATTTTGCCTGTTAGACAGTGATGTGCAAAAAGGTAAACACTTCACCTGTAAGTGAAGCCAGGATATTATTATTATTATAGTTATTTTTTTTACTAGTACAACCAAAATACAACACTTATTACTATTAGTTACAGTGATGCTAACACTTACTATCTAAATGATTAATGCTAAAGAAATCTCATTAACAATACTACAGTTGCAAGTTCTTATACAAAAAACCTTCTGCCTTCCCCTTTTTTGCTGGTATTCTGCTCCAAGATTTCCACTGCTTTTTGGGTCTTAATGTCAACAGTTTCTGTCTGGAGAGAAAAGTTGCAACAAGTTGTTAGCATCCGAACTATGAGGTTTACAGAGGGCATTTCCTTCTTTTTTGGTAGGAGGAGTAAGATGTTGATATTCATGGGTTTTTGCCTTCCTCATCTTAGTATTTACTTAGAATTTTTTTTTTTTTTTTTTTTTTTT
>NW_010350830.1:0-519 GCF_000700745.2 Antrostomus carolinensis | reverse complement strand
TGACACAAAAGACTCCATGGAAAGCAAAAGAACAGTTAGAAACACAAATTTCCACTTCTAAAAAAATGTACACACAATATACTCAGTTCAGGAAGAAAACAGATAATAGAATAATGGCTCAAGTACCGCAACAAACAACGTTTATATATTGTTTTCCTTCTCTGCAAGACAAGTGTTTCCTTAATTACATTAAAATGGAGACATAATATGGATAGAATAAAGATTTTCTCAGAACATACAATGAATCTTTCGATCTTGCTGTCATGGGCGATCTTGAGGCAAGTGGTAATTAGACTGAGCAAAGCTTTGACAGCACAAAGTTAGATTTATGGTGGAAGCATAACCTCAAATAAAATGGCAGAAGTCCTACTGATTTTAATACAGCTCATGTATAAATAATAATAGTCTTACGATCAGAATGAATCAATATTTCCCAGAAACAGGGGAGCTTGCCTAGTTTTGGATTTCTGGTGGATCAGACTACTACATGCCCCTCTGTAAAATTTTTTTTATTTATTT
>NW_010350829.1:0-533 GCF_000700745.2 Antrostomus carolinensis | reverse complement strand
AGACTCTTACAATTTCACATAACAAGGAAATCCTCCCCTTTTCTCTCTCCTCTTTTTCCAGTGCCACATGAGCACCTTGGGACAAAAAACAGGTATTTTGGAACACAGGAAAACACCCAGTTCTCATCAAGCTGAGGCTACTGATGAAATTTTGCTTCATTTCAGTGCTAAAAGGTGAAATTCATTGCATCCATGGTAGTTATTGTACTCTAAAGCCTTTTTGAAATAATAAAAAGGAAGAGTCATTCATCCATCATTGTGGGGTTTTTAATGCAAAGAGACAAGGCAGGCATGGACCTGAAAGGGTGAGGTGGCTTCCCCAGGGAACACAAAAAGTCAGTGGAAGAGAAGGGACAGCTCAAACTCCCTTGAGCCACAGAGCAGCCCTGTAGCTTCAAGTTTTCACACACTCCTGACCAGAGAAATTCACTAGACAGAAGAAAAACTGAAGACAGGAACAGGTTACCTACAGACGTTGTGGAGTCTCCATCTATATAGATATTCAAAACCTAACTGGACACAGTCCTGGGCAA
>NW_010350828.1:0-527 GCF_000700745.2 Antrostomus carolinensis | reverse complement strand
GCACCTACTCTGGGCACCACCTCTTTGAATGCTGATGTTTGAATCCCAGGAGGAATCTGCCTTTCTGCATCTCCATGCTGTTGAGATGGAGACCAATGTGCTGCTGTGATGGTTGGGGGTCATAAGTTCCTCTGCATGGCTGATACAGAACACCTGATAAGAGCAGCTCACATGGGGACATCTTCCCTGTGGCCTTCTAAGATTGCATGATTGTTAAAGGACTCAATTGGGTTGGCCACACGTAGATGTCTGGAGTTGTTTCAGATGCCCCAGGGTATCTGAGACATCCCACAGAGCAGGTCTTGTGGACATCGCCCACAGCTTGTGCCATTTGGGTCAGGCTGGGTTGGCCCATGGGCAATGACGTGGGGGGGCCTTAACTCAACAAACCAGATGTCCACCCACCTATGCATGGACCAGATCCATTCCCACCCCATCCCTGGTCCCTGCCCAGGTAACCTTGGACTCTACACTTGGAGAACAAGGATGGCAATGGATGGATGGTCCCCACCCAACCTCCTCCTCCT
>NW_010350827.1:0-533 GCF_000700745.2 Antrostomus carolinensis | reverse complement strand
GCCGAGAGCCAGCCTGGGTGGTGGCTTTGGTGACCAGTCCCCCAGCACACCGGCACTCACACGGGAGGCAGAGGTGTGGGAAACCTCCTTTCTCACAATTAAAAGGTGTTTCAAATGAAACCTCATTTAAAATGCTCAGAGCCAGGTGTGGGATGAGCTCGGCGTATGCTGGGTTACAAACACACCTTATTTACAGGAGAGCCTCAAAGAACAGACAGTCTTTAATAGCTGCTGCAACTGCTACATAATGATTTTCCGTTATTTAATTCTCCAAGAGGTTTGATAGCTTTCCATAAGTCAAGGTTTATTTGCCTTCCCTTGAATGTCACACATAATTCTTGTGGAAATGTTTATTTGCCTAATGCAACTTTTAGTGTCCAGGTTATTTATTCCTTCTATTTGTCAGCTAAAAAGAAAGCTACCTTAGCCTCAAGCCTGATTACTTAAAGTAATACAGTGGCTCAGGCTCTTTCATCTTCTCAGTGTGACTGAAATGCATTTACAGCTGAATGGCTTATCACAAAAAAAAAAAA
>NW_010350826.1:0-524 GCF_000700745.2 Antrostomus carolinensis | reverse complement strand
AAACACAGGGTGTCTCCCAGCAGGAACTGGGAGTCACAGAGCTGGACACCAGTGAGACACCACAAGCACACGCTGCTGCAGGACTCAGCCCAGCACCTCCGAGGGGAAAACTGATAACCCCCAGATGGCAGAGGACTGAGAGCAGCTAATCCCACCTTCTTTGTGCAGTTTCAGATCCTTCAAAGCCTTACCCTCTTTGGTTTAGGAGGCTCTGGTAGGCTCTTCTCTGCAATTTTGTCACTCGTTCGCTTGTGGCTTGGACTTTTCTGACTCGAGCTTGAGCTATTGGTACTGGCTTTGGATCCGTTCTGTTTGCTGTGCCCTTGGTCTTTCTCCCCAGCTGGCACAGAGGGTTTGACCACTTTCTTTTTCTTTTTCTGGGGCTGGTCATAGCTGAGGTATGACTCAAAGGACATTGTGGGTTGTTCAAATTCATCCTCTAATTCCCCCTCCCCAGAATTTGAGGAAAATCCCATCGGTTTTTTGTCCACATCGGAGACTTTGCGCTTCCTCTCTGAAGGTTT
>NW_010350825.1:0-532 GCF_000700745.2 Antrostomus carolinensis | reverse complement strand
TTTGAAGATTGAAAATTCACTCAGCTTTTCTGTATATTTGTATATTGCCATGCACTTTATTTTTTAAAGAATTATAATTTCAAACATATATAGTTTTTAGTATTATTGCAGTGAGAAAGCACAATGAAAGCAAATACATGAGTTGAAGAGTAGGATCATTGTGCATGTGTAGGAAATGTTAGAATCTAGGAGCCCTTGGTATTTAAAAAGTAAAGTTGTCTCTTATATTTTGAGGAAAAAAATCCTTGAAGTGTAAAATGTCTGTTTTCCAAGTATGTTTTGTCACTAGCTGTTTTCTTTAGTATTCGGCCTCTGTAGAAATACAAGTTCCATTGTGAACTTTAGAGTTACTTGATGATGGACGGGGTTACTAGCAGCTGTGATTACTTGTGGACAGTTGACAGACTTTCTACTATGGGGATGCTGCAGCAAAAGCCAGCAGGTGTATCTGAGCTGATGGCTTTAAGTTACCTGACAGATTAATGGGCTGTGTAGTGCATTTACAGTATCACAGAATCATAGAATGGTTTGG
>NW_010350824.1:0-528 GCF_000700745.2 Antrostomus carolinensis | reverse complement strand
TTTAAGTTGTCTTCAAGTTGTTTTCTACAGAACCTGTGGGTGTGGAATGGAGTATTGCAATCAAAGACGATTGCTTGATTTCTCTCTGCCATCTCTTCTATGCTTAGGTGACTGCCAGCTGCAAACACCTTGTCAAATCCAGAAGTGCACCACTGATTTTGTATCCTTAACTTCACGTCTAAACTCAGCTCTCAAGGGCTTTGATTTGGAGTTCTGCAAGGCCCTGCGAGTGTACTCTGCCTGTACCTATCGCAATTCCAAAGTATGCCGTGGAAACCTAGTCTACCATTCTGCAGTGCTTGGGATCAGTGACCTCATGAGCCAGAGAAACTGTTCCAAAGATGGACCCACATCCTCCACCAACCCTGAAGTGACCCATGATCCCTGCAATTACACTGGCCAAACAGAAGTCGGAGGACATCAGGGAGGGGAGAAGAGTCCTCCTCCTAGTTACCTATTTTGTGGCTTGTTTGGTGATCCTCATCTGAGGACTTTTAAGGATCACTTCCAGACATGCAAAGTGGAAGG
>NW_010350823.1:0-532 GCF_000700745.2 Antrostomus carolinensis | reverse complement strand
CTCCTCACGTGTGTGGGATGGAGTCTGTGCCCTCTCTCTGTAAGCTGTTTAATTACCCTCGCTGCCAGAAGTCCTCTTGTACCTCAGTGTTGTTTTGCCTAATTTAATCCTGTTATTTGCTCTTGTGGGTGTTGCAGTAACTGGAGAGCCTTGCAGTTGGACTTTGTCCCCTCTCCTTGGTACCTCCTCACAGTGATCACCTCGTCTCCATTGATAACTAGGATAGTTTGAGTTTCTGAACTTCCACATTTTAAAGGCTTTTACAGCTATTGGATCACTTTTGTGTCCATCATGTGAATCTTCCTCTGTTCCTCTTAACTGTGGCTCTAGGAGTAACCTGGTACATTCACACAGGTCCTGCTCCTGTGGCACACAGAGGTCATCACTGAATTCAGGCACGTTTCTAATTGATACTTTCAACTAGTCTTCATGGCTACAGTTGTTCTGAGAGTTTATGCCAAAGTTTTTCCCTGTGTTGTGTCCCTGCTTTCTGAGATGCTTTCATCTTCTCCAGTGCTGTGCTGTGCCCTCG
>NW_010350822.1:0-520 GCF_000700745.2 Antrostomus carolinensis | reverse complement strand
ATAAGATCTCCCCGGAGCCTTCTCTTTCTCTCCTAAGCCTTCTCTTAGAGGAGAAAGAGAAGGCTTAGGGGAGATCAATGCAATTGGATGCAACTGGATGAATCACAACTTGTAAGGAATATCCAGCTCCTCAGAGGTACCTGAGGAGGGCCCAGATCCTTGGAGCAGTACAGGTTTCTAATGCCCATTGATTGCAGAGAGGTTAAGCACTTTAACACCCCTCTCTGTGGATTTGAGAATTGAGCAGAGATTTCAGACTCCAACCTCTATAAAACAAAATGAATGACTTTAGGATAGCCCAGAAGAGAGGGATAAGGAATGGTATGGGGTCATCAAGAACAAATAACCAAGCAGAGCACCAGATTTGCCAAGGTCCTGCTGTACAGCTCACTGAAGTCAATGAAAAGATCCTTCACAATTTCAGTAGATCAGCCCTGGTACTTCACCCTTCAGCTGAGCGGGCTGGAACACTGCCTGTCTCCTGCCTCTTCCCAGGGTGAGTGAGAAGCAGTCCAGAGAC
>NW_010350821.1:0-514 GCF_000700745.2 Antrostomus carolinensis | reverse complement strand
AAAAAAAAAGGGAAAATACAATATACCTAACAGATACTCTTTTCCCTCCCCTCAAACCCCTCTTCCTACTTGTGTGTCCTCCAAGTAAAACAGGCATGGGTCCAGTCTGATTTTAACAGCCTAATTAAAATGTTCCTAAACTCCTGAAACATGAGGAGTGCAAAATGGACCAAATAGTAATGCAGCACTTTTTTATTTTTAAACACAGTTGTCTTCTGCAGTTCATACAGTGATGAGAGGATATTAGCAAATTCTTTTGCTTGCCCCTTAGCTGACCTTCACATGACTTACTCCGAATATCCAAACCATGAATGTATAAGGGCACCATGTTTTGCCAGTGATGGGTAGCCAATGCAAATCTGCTGTCAAAATCCCAAGACAACACAGAGCTCTTAGAAGGAGGAAGTCTCTAACCTACAGCGAAGTGTGACTATGAATTGTATGAGTAAGCAGTAAGTTTCTTTCTTGATCTTTGTGCAAGTGATATACAACTTTGCAAAAGAACACAAAAAAC
>NW_010350820.1:0-532 GCF_000700745.2 Antrostomus carolinensis | reverse complement strand
CACACTGTTTTTGATACAGGCCAGGATGTCACTGGCTGCCTTGGCCACCTGGGCACATCCTTAATTCCCGAAATAGTAGATCTGCTCCTTTGTGCTCTCTGCCCGACCTGTGTCAGGAGGTTACCTACCAATCCTGACTCCTGAACCCCGGCTGCTTTCATTCCCTGCCTTACCAAGCTGGTCTCCTGGCTGCTGTTACAGTTTTATCTCTGTTCCATGCACCAGAACTTAGAGATTTCTCATCAAAATCATTGGCTGCTTATTGTGCCGTGAGGACATGTGGGTTCAGTGGGAGAGGTACAGGTGTGTGTGAGATCTTTCTTGCTGCTGACTTTTTCAGATTGTCTATGCTGCATACTTACACCCATTTTCTATTTTCTGTTTTCATTTACACCCATATTTCTATTTTCTATTTCTCCCTTTTGGAGAAAATAGAATCTTTTATTTTCTATTTAGAGAAAATAAAAATCTATTTTCTATTTTTTCTATTTGGAGAAAATCAAAATCTATTTTCTCAAAGAGTTATCTTTGA
>NW_010350819.1:0-532 GCF_000700745.2 Antrostomus carolinensis | reverse complement strand
CTCCAGGGAGACCTTATTGCATAATTCCCACATTTTATGGCTGGTCAAGCATAGTGGGAATGGAGATCCAAAAGGTGGAATCAAACAGCAATAAAATGCTTAACGGCTTACAGCTTGGCTAAGAAGGTGATGGGTAATTGTTTGCTCTCCCTCCCCTAACATCCCTCCCCCAGTCCTGTGGGCAGAACACCTATGAATCGAAGCAGGATTCCCTTGGATGCAGAAGGGCAGCTCTGGCTTGGACTTCTGTGCTGTGGGCAATCGAGCCCTCTTAGTGGTAGCCAATTTGTGGCAATGGGCAGGATATGCTAACGAACCGTCAGACTGTCTCCTAGTCACAGCCAGGGCAAAGCTTCAACAGTGACCTGCCACATGCAGTTCCAGACAGACACACAGATATAGTCTTTACCTCAAATTTTGCTGACACCCATCTTCCCAGAGATTTCCCTCTACTCCAGCATATTAACCAAAACCATGAGGATGCAAAATAAAAATGTACAAACATAGAATCATGGAATCCCAGACTGGTTTG
>NW_010350818.1:0-532 GCF_000700745.2 Antrostomus carolinensis | reverse complement strand
TATATATATATATTTTTAATTTTTTTCCAATAATTTGGAATATATATTTTTCCAATAATTTGGAATATATTTGTCAGAAGTGCTGTATGCAAAGCTTTTCTTGGTGACATCAACTTTCACAGCTAGGCAAATCCCAGTGATTCCCAGAGAGGTTAGATCTTTTCCTTGATCATTTCTTTTTGCAACCAACAGCTTTGTGGCATTAACTAATTGGTTTTGAGGGAGTTAAAGCAAAAATAAATCCCCAAGTGGATTATTTTGTTGAGGATTAAAATCCATTCAGTCATCAGAGATGAGTGGAATTGGCTAATCCTGATCTGAGGCCACTTCAATTGGGATTAAAAGTGGTCACACGAGGATTAAGAGCAGTTTAAATAATCTACTCGGGATGTAATTCAGATTAAATAGCTTGTGTTCACATAAAGGCAGCGTGGTTGGGATTATGGCACCTCTGCAGGGCATGTAAATTGCAAATTGAGCAGTCATTCCCCAGCAGCTTTTGATCTTTTTTTGTCTTTTTAAACCTTTTTTT
>NW_010350817.1:0-531 GCF_000700745.2 Antrostomus carolinensis | reverse complement strand
ATTTTAAGAAAATGGGATACACAATTTCCAACACATCACTCATTAAGCAATGTAGATGCTGAAACTGATAAACTGACAGCCTCCCAGTGTCAGTACACCTTTATATAATACAAAGAAGAACCATTAAAAGAATAATATAGAATAGCATTGGCAATAGAATAAAAATGCTTTTTGATATCTAATTTTAATAGAAAAAAATATATCCGAGAAAATAGAGAAAGTGAAACAAAAATTCCAGAAATTATTACTACATTTTCAACAATCCATGGATCATTTTTTTTCTTTTCTGACATCCAAGAGAGATATCAATTATTTCTGTGTATGTAAGAGAAGAGTCAGTTTATTCCACAGCTGTATTCAAATGAACCCCTAGCTTCTGATCATCGTTAACCTATTGCCCTTTGACCTCAATATTTCCTTACCTTTTGTCTTCCCCTTCTGTGGTGATGCAGCCCTCCAGGCCATTTTACAATCACAGGATAAACTGTTTTGTTCCTGCCTTGGTCACAGGTGCAGTGAGTTGGGACAATC
>NW_010350816.1:0-521 GCF_000700745.2 Antrostomus carolinensis | reverse complement strand
ATAAGATAAGATAAGATAAGATAAGATAAAGATTTTCCCATGCCAGGCTGCATGGATCCCATCTGTGGTGAGGTTTCTTCTGCGTACCATGCATGGGCCCTTTTTGGGGGGGATAACGAAGAGTATCATTTGTCTTCTCCTGACAGGCTGGAGTGTTATCTCTGACAGAACATCCAACAGCGCACAGCACAGGCTGGCACAGGGCACTCCAGCTGGTTCCCTAACAGCAGCTACTTACGCTAACGCATGGGGCCTTCGGTACAAGGCCCGATGGAGCAGACGTGGCCTGTTCAAGGTCACAAATTCCACCAATACAAAGTCTACTGCAAGACTCCCCATACAATGGCTTCTAGCACCATCTGCACTGTTCCCAGGAACTCTAGCTTTATTCATATGTTAGGAATATTAGGATCTGTCACCCACGGTAACCTCCAAAGCTAAAGTCCGCATTCCAGGCCTGGTTGCTATCAGCGACTGATAACATACTGGAGTTGTGCTGTGTCACAGAATCATAGAATCAC
>NW_010350815.1:0-531 GCF_000700745.2 Antrostomus carolinensis | reverse complement strand
TTTTTTTTTACCCTGCAACATGAATAGTTTGCTGTGACAGAGGCTTTTCAGCCACCACCACCACAGAGTAGGAAGGTCACAAACACAGGGAGTGGGGAGAGAAACTGCGTTTGAGTTACACCTTAGTGTAATTACTTACTCAAGCCACAAGGATCTGGGAATTCTGTATCACAAGTAACAGTAGAAACTATTTGGTAGGGTGTCATGTAGTCTGAAATTACTGACATTTATTATATAAAATAGGGGTTTGTAGTGAAATTTAGAAGGCAGGCAGTGGCTCTGCTATGAGGAAGAAAATTACAACAGCTGGTAAGGTAGAACTCCTTGTATTGCCAGCGTAAGAGAGATCTATTTCTAGGACAACACATTAGTGAAGAAACTAAAATGACATAAATAAACACTTGTTTTTTAGTTGATCATCAGTTCCCTTTTAACAGATAGACTGAGATCTTTATGCTAAACCTCTTTTCTCCACTTTGGATGTCTTGTCTTCTGTATTTGACCCACTGATCCTGAACAAACAAGACAAAC
>NW_010350814.1:0-531 GCF_000700745.2 Antrostomus carolinensis | reverse complement strand
GCTTTTGATGGATCTTCCCAAGCTGCTCCAAGAATGCCATATTTCCCATATAAATGCCAGACTCCTCATCTCTTGGCGATTCATTTGAGTCGAATTTGGTAAATAAACAAAGAACTGGCCTCAGCCCTTTTTTTAGTTCAGGCTTCATTTATTTTTCACATCTGCTTAAACAGATTGTCTGGAAGCTAGAGTCACACTTTCTGTTTTATTCTCTCTCCAAGGAAACTCAAAGCCTGAATTAGTTGGCTTTATTTTAAAGTTTCTCTGAGCACTCAGTGTCTTTGATGCAGAGACCTCAATGCATTTGAAAACATGAGTCAATTAAACCCAAGAACTTTAAGTGATATAACTTTTGAGGTATAACAAATAGTAGAGTGAGGGATACAGCCTGTCTTGTAGTACAATGCAAGGAAGTATCTGTGTAAAAATAGCTACTAATCACCAAAATCAGAAATTACATTGGCACCCATGTAGATTTCCCCTCCAACAGTGACTTGAATTGGCCTCCAGCAAGTGATTGTGCCTTTCCCT
>NW_010350813.1:0-530 GCF_000700745.2 Antrostomus carolinensis | reverse complement strand
TGCTCAAAGCCTCACCCAACCTGGCCTTCAAAATGGATTCTAAAGACACAAAAGCAAGCAAGCAAATGAACAAACAAACAAACAAACAAATCTCTAAACTCTTTTTTCCCCCGCTTGAACCACTGTTTTAGGCACTAATTCTGCTATTATCTAAGCATAAATAACTATACTAAGACTGCTACATTTGTAGAATCAGGCCTTCTGTAATTCAGGATGCTGTATCTGAATAAGCAAGAGATGTGAAAAATGAAGTAGGTTTGAATATTCTTTTTTGAACTCTAAATAAAACAATGTTATCACTGAATTATCTGGAAAATAGTGGTTCCAGTAGTACAACTGAATATTTAAAATTCCAGCTGCCGTATAACTCATAGATCATTTTTGTAACCTGGAGTTTCAAAACACAGCAATCAGACAGAAAACAAAAACAAAGTATTTGGCAAATCTCAAGGTCAGATTTGGCAAATCTCCTCAGGTCATGAGGCCTGCATGGATGAGTAAAGAACTTCTGGAAAAGCTCAGTCAGAAGA
>NW_010350812.1:0-531 GCF_000700745.2 Antrostomus carolinensis | reverse complement strand
TTTTTTCCATAAAACATAATTCAATTAAAAGTATAGTTTTTTTGAAACTATAACCTTCCAAATATATGTGTTTAACTTCCATTAAACTTTCCTATAAATGATCTTAGCTACAGGGCAAAATTTTGGGGAGAGAAACATCAGAACCTCAGAGGAGAAGAAAATCTTGTGGGTGGTGGGACAGTCTCATTTATAACAAGAGATGAGAAAATGGGTCTCCTAAGTGAATGGTCTGAGATCAGTAAAAGCCACATTTTGGTTACTCACTCGTATCAAATTGTCTGCACACAAGCTACAGCAGAAGCATTAATTACTAAACACTTTAATGAAAGTAAGCTAACAATCAATTTAACTAAATTAGTATTTACTGTGAATAGTATTTACTCAGTGCATTGTCTTATATCATTCTGAGCTATTTTCTTATATTCAACGTTATCCTTTTCCTTCTTATTCCCCTAAACTCCCTGTGTTGTTATTTCACATTGCTTCAAGGCTTTTATCTTCAAGCCAGGCAGAGCTGCATATTATTTTTTT
>NW_010350811.1:0-531 GCF_000700745.2 Antrostomus carolinensis | reverse complement strand
CAGCTTTAGAAACTAGCCTGCATTTAAAAACCTTCACATCTGCCAGTACTAGCCTATCACTTCTTCCCAGAGATCTATCAACAGATGTCCTGAACAAGTAATATTCCTGTTGTCACACAGAAGGTCCAACCCTAAACTCTAGCACTTTGCACCCTGAGGAGAAGGCTTCCATGAAGATGGAGTTGAATAGGTGATTAAGTCTAGGCTCATGCTGGGAGTTGCATGCACAGAGTCTTATATAGATGAAGTTGTCAGAGGGTGGCCTTAAAGCGTGCCAAGGCAGACCTAATGTAATAATGAAGTCAAGAAGACTATAAGTTTCTGTAAGCACAAAATTCCTTATATCTTAGTGCTTTCCCTTGAAATACTTGCTTCCATGTTCATGCATTGAAATGTATGAATCATTAAAAAAAAAAACCCAAGAAAAAAAGGAGAGTGGTTATAGGATTGTATCCATCCAGAAGATTATATTCAATCTCATAATCTTCAAAGGTGTCATTACCTCCTTATCCACATATACACACAGAAAAT
>NW_010350810.1:0-530 GCF_000700745.2 Antrostomus carolinensis | reverse complement strand
GGCAGCTCTACTGAGGGTCTTGTTAAAGAAAGGCAGCGACAGATCTCATTGCACTCCGTGTGCTGATTATTAAAGAAGTAATAAATTCCTTTCTTCCCAAAGTTGGAGCGTGAAACATCTTTGCTATTAAGAGAATGAATCTGGGGGTCTGTGAGGTAGATGAGGCCTTTCCCGTTACCCGTCACCCAACCTGCAGCAGAAAGGACACATCTTGGTACTGAACAACACAGCCTTTGTATCATCAGACTCGGAACTGCCCGCCTGGCACAGCCCACGCTCTGTTCATGTCACTTCACTGATTCCCAGTTTGCACGTGTGTCAGCAAAAGCAGAACCCCAAGAGGTACATAATGAATATTTAATGAAATGAATACCCCAAAGATACCTGTGTGCTAAAGGTTGAGTCTGAAAGGTTGGATGCTTGCCTCTTAACCAGAGCTCAATTCCCCATTAGCTGAACAGGGGACCTTTTTTTTATGCTGGACAATTTTAGGAAGGAAGAAGCGTGACAAAACCCACTGCCTCTTTCAG
>NW_010350809.1:0-531 GCF_000700745.2 Antrostomus carolinensis | reverse complement strand
CTAAACAGACTAAATAGATCCTGATCCTTTGAAAAAGCAGAGTGCTGTCAAAAAAGAGCAAGTGTGGGGAGGGAAAACCAATGTTTCTGAAGAGCAGCGATGATCACAGTGCAGGTTAGATGCACTCTTTGTTTTGAGATCCTTGTTAAAAACCGTGACAGCTTAAAGCACTCTACGGAAAAGAAACATCGGAGCATGAGACTGCTGTGAGAACGTTTTTGCAGCAAATTCCAGAGCTGAAAAGTGAAGGAACACATTGACTCTATGCCCAGGAGAGAAAGCAAAAAATAGATATGAACAAACCATTGCGAAACCCTGTGTTTCTGCAGCCGAGCAAGTGATGGTGCAGGTGTTTGGATCGAACGAGCTCTGCCCAGCCGTCACGGCAGCAGAAGAGTCCACACACGGGTAATTACTTCAGCCTGGCTGACAGTGATACATTTATTAAGCTGTGATAAGTCACTGCTTTCACTTGTCCATCCAGGCCCCAAGTACTTCTACAGTGATAAAGTCCAAAAAAAAAAAAAAAAA
>NW_010350808.1:0-530 GCF_000700745.2 Antrostomus carolinensis | reverse complement strand
TTATTCAATGAGCTATTTCAAATGGAAGATGAAAAGCAAAGTCTCCTTTATTTTTGTTTTTTGGAAGGGTGATCCAAGAACACTGACAGTACCAGATGGCTGTCTCCTTAGCAAACCAGACAAAGCAAATGATTCCATAAATGTCCAGAATGTCAGATCCAAGCATCAAACAGAAAATGTCCAAGCAAATACATATAGCTATTGCTTCTCAGACACCAGGAACATTTGCTAGTCCTGTCAAAAAACAGATTTATATTTTTTTTTCTCCCCTCCAATACCCTGAAATTTCCGAGCAGAGATGAAAACACTGAGGTGTCTTAGTCTCACCAGGGAAATAATTTTCCACAGCTGACTTGATCTGTAAAAACATTAACCTAACAGCAGCAGCTGAGCTCAAAAAAGCAAAGGACTTCTCTGAAATAGCACAGCACCGCTCGTCTACGCAGGCAAGTTCTGTTAGAAAGCCTACAAACCCCAAACAACTGTTAGTGTGTGGGGAAAAAAAATAAAAATAAAATAAATAATGAAAA
>NW_010350807.1:0-527 GCF_000700745.2 Antrostomus carolinensis | reverse complement strand
TCCTCTTCTTGAGTAATGTGCAGGTGGATGTGTGTTTATCAAACAGAGCACAGTGATTCACAAATGAAATTATTCAACAGTAATTTCATTAAGTGAGTGCAGAAAACTTATTCTGTGCCCCTCACCACATCCTAAGTTAAATTGTTCAAAGTGGGAATTCTCACCATATCACTTTGAAAGCATTTCTCTCACCTAATCCATTTGATAACATCGGCCTAAGCACCAAACCACGTTTCTTATTTAGATTTGGAGTGTTCTATAGACACTCATTTTTGCCACAGAAGATGTATATGAACAAAATGTGTATGAATAAAAATACTGTGAAGACAAATAATGAGATCTTCTGAAATCCTTCTCTGAAACAGGGATAATTTCTGTCATGACACTAGACTTGCTAAAGCTTAATGTGTTTGATGAATCATTATTTTCCAAGCAGCTTCTGACTTCATCATGTTAACTCCTGAAAGCCATTGGATAACCTCAGGTGACTGTAAACAAAGTCATGTGCTTTAAGATGCTGAAATGGC
>NW_010350806.1:0-530 GCF_000700745.2 Antrostomus carolinensis | reverse complement strand
CTAGCCAAGGGCTAGCCCAGCGAAACTACCACACTGACATCCAGAAAAGACACTTGCACCATTTCTTTCTCTACCACATGGCTCCGCAACCCTCAGCTGGTGCAGAACACATATCGGTACCACTTGGAGGGGCTAATTTCCAGGCGCGGCTGTCCCTTTGCTGGCTCCACCAAAACTGCCTGTTCTGTTTCTGTGCCCAGTCAGCACAGAGCTGGGCACAGGCTGGGTGGCAGGAGAAAGAAGTCCCTGCCTCTCCATCAGCATGCCTCCAGATGTTCCTCTCTGCCTTTCCCCATTGGGTCTCACCACTTCCATCCTCTTCTACTCACCACGGACGCCTGGTGGGAGACCAAGCAAAAATCCATTGCAAAGTGACCGGCCTGCACACGGCCAGGAATGACGCAAGGGCAGCGTGGAAGGGCTGAGCAGCAGACTGTGCATCGACCTCTAGCAAAAACCACCATCCCCACAGCACACATTCCCCAGGAGAAGGCAGAAGTTTCAGGAGAAAGGACCACAAGGAGACTCAG
>NW_010350805.1:0-529 GCF_000700745.2 Antrostomus carolinensis | reverse complement strand
TTCCCTTTTATAGAGTTGCTCATCTCAGCTGAACTTGAAGTCTCCTAAGGCCTGATGGAGCATTGATATCAGGGTTTTGTTCTGGTCTAGTAGTGCAGCGTTCCATCTTTGCCCAAAACCTCTCTGGTAGGGTAAGCAGTTGATGTGCATGGTGGCTTGAGATGCGTTCACAGTTGGTTCCCAGAAGCTCTTTCTACTTAGGCGTGCCAAACATTGTGACGCATCATGGTTGTGTAGCCCCTGAACTCTATGTTTGCTCTCACCTGCTCCCTGGGGTTTTTACTGATGTCATTTTACTTTTTTCCTGGCTTTAGTTTTACTTCTCTTGTGTCAGTGTGGTGACAAAGCCAGAATGTACATGAGACCTGCAGCAATGTTTTCTGAGCAAATACTTGTGTTTGCCTTTGGCTGCTCCGGAATATCAGGAAACCTGTCTTCTCCTGGTCCTCACCTCCCATGTCCAGGTGTGTGTCTTTTGTCACAAGTAACTAGTGATAGAACAAGAAGAAATGACCTCAAGTTGTGCCAG
>NW_010350803.1:0-530 GCF_000700745.2 Antrostomus carolinensis | reverse complement strand
GACCTAATCTGGACATTTGTTTAGCCTGTCCCCTGACCCTTCTTAGGATGCATGTTTAGATGCAACCAGAGTGGTCTTCCCATGTGCACGTGGTTTTGTTCTTTTTTTAAAAAAATAAATAAATAAATTGGGGGGGGGCTTGGGGGAGGTTATTTGTTTGTTTTAAAGAAGACAAAGGCACGACTTTGATTTTTGCTATGACTTTTTTTCCCTCTGAAATTCAATAACTTCGAATTTTTAGGTGATAAGGCATCTAGAGCCCTTAAGGCTTGATATCTGAACAGCTACTGCTACTTTTTTCGGTGTAACAGAGCTTTCATTATTTCTCTTCATAATAAAGATGCCAGTAACAAACCAAGTTATTTTATGCATGCTGTTCTTGGTGCTGTGCGTGTATTCTTTCTTCTCCCACATTTTTTGTCTTATTTTTACATTTTTTGAAAATATTAAAATATGCAGTTAATCATGTTACAATATATAAGAATAAAAGTCTATAATAGATTTATTATATACTAAATACAATAAATATA
>NW_010350802.1:0-529 GCF_000700745.2 Antrostomus carolinensis | reverse complement strand
TGCCCAACACCGTTATAGAATATTTCTACTCTGAACAACTTGTTCATCTCGAAGAACCTCTATTTCCATTGGCAGAATTACATCCATTTGGAAAAAAAACCTGATTTATCTTATAAATACAATAGTGGGACGTGTATTTTGTCACGTTCAACCAACTCCTTGTAAAACCAGGTGACCATAACAACGATTCTTTGGTCACACTTGGTTTTGATTTTCCTTTCTGATTTTCTGTGCAAGAAGTTGTAAATGGATTTCTTTTAAAAATAAATAAATAAATCTGTATTTCTGCCAATGCCTCCAGTTCAAAAATGAAATGGTCAAATGCCTACAGAGATATTATGTCTACCTGGAGGAGCTTCAAAGAGAACAATAGAAGGTAGGAGGGGAAGGTGGTCATTCAAAAATCATCATTTTTAGTGTAGAGTGAATTTATGAAAGCAACAGTGTGGTGGGTTTGTGTGTGGTGGGGTGGGGAAGCCTTTTTTTTTGGTACTGGGAGAAGGGGCCACCTTGTTAGAAGCTTCACAAA
>NW_010350801.1:0-529 GCF_000700745.2 Antrostomus carolinensis | reverse complement strand
ATTCTGTGATTCTGTGACAGTTGCTAAAATGACAGTAATCCATTGCAAAAAAGGCAAGTTTGGGTTATTCTTTAGAGAAATCTTAACCTCTTGAAATTGGTCAGATTGGGGCTTCAGTTCCAGTGTCCGAAAGTCTTCTGCTTCAGTTGGCTGAATATCCTTTAAAGTCTAATGCAAGTTTACGGGACTGCAGGAATTAGTTCAAGGGAAAGATACTGTAACTTGAGGACTGGCTGTCTCAGATGCACTTAAGCTGTTGAAATAGAAACTGTACTCGGCAGACTCTGTCCTGTCAGGCACTGTTCTTGATGGATGTTTGTCCCCAAATGTAAGAGTTTTAGTATGTTATTGTGAGGCTAGCAAATGTTTTTGTCATTGTATAGCTGGCACGAAAGTTGTTTTTTATGAGTGAAAAGATACCCAGGGGAAAACTTTGGAAAATACTCTTCTGTATGCTGTTTGGCATCTAAACCAATGCAAAATGATGGTAACACACCATAGTTAAATGATGTTAACTGACAAGGCAAAG
>NW_010350800.1:0-529 GCF_000700745.2 Antrostomus carolinensis | reverse complement strand
AAAAAAAACAGTTACTTGGAAGAGGTTCACTGTGATTTAATGCATTAGCAATGGCCTAAAGAGTACATAAAAGTGGTCCAAGAGGACCCCATCTAATGAAAGTCTTTGCATGGTCTTTGGTACCAGTTGATCAGATCATGTCATCATTTTCTGTGTCCTGGATGATTTCTACACCTACTTTCATTTTTAAAGTGGAGCTTGTACAAGGTTACAGGAAACCTGTTAAGCCTGACTAGATCAGCATGTAAAATACTGAATTACAACAAAATACCAGTGCCAGTCAGTGCCAAAAATCCCAAGTATCAGTCTGGCTTTTGATCACTACACTACTATACAGGAAAAACAAAGAATAGGTCACCCTTTTATGCAAAGAGCTTAGTAAAAGAAGAGCTGTTGGGACTTACTAGAGGGTTGTGAAAGGGCTGGAGAAATTGAGAGAAGAGAACAACCTAGAGCAGCAGCAGAAGAACTGCAGTAATTAAGGGCAAATAGAAAATCTCTTTCACAAACTTTTTTTTTGTTTGGTTTT
>NW_010350799.1:0-529 GCF_000700745.2 Antrostomus carolinensis | reverse complement strand
AACACGTGACACCTGGAACACACGTGACACCCGCATGTACAACACCCAGAACACCTGACACCTGGAACATGCAACATCCACAACCTGTGTGACACCCGGAACACTCGTGACACTGACGTGTGCAACACCCGTGACACGTGACACCCACAAAACATGTGACACCATCAACACCCATGTCACCCACAACACGTGACACCTGTAATGTCTGCAACACCCACAACACGTCTGACACCCGCAACGGGCAACACCCACGTGTGTGACACCCGCAACACGACACCTACATGTGACACCTGTGACATGTATGACACCCATGTGTGCAACACCCGCAACACGTGTGACACCCACAGCACATGGAACACCCATGTGTGCAACACCCGTGACACCCACAACGTGTGTGACACTCGCAACGTACAACACCCGCAACACCAACAACACGTGACACCCGCGTGTGACACCCGCGTGACACCCTCCACACCCACAGTGTGTGCAACACACGCAACGTGTGACACTGACATGTGCAACACCCCAG
>NW_010350798.1:0-529 GCF_000700745.2 Antrostomus carolinensis | reverse complement strand
TGACTCTACTCAAGTTGGCAAATTGTCCCCCTGTTTCTGCAGACGGCTGGGTTTTGTTTTTTTTTCTCTCCTTTCCTTTTCCCCCCTTTCCTTCACCATCCATCATCATTCAGCGCTTGCCGCAGTGATTTCCCCAATGTCATCTATCCCGAGGCTGTGCCATTAATGCGCAGGCTTCGGCGTGATAGGTTTGTTTGTTCTTGGAAGGCTATAAATACTGCTAAAGGAATGGCTTAGAGGATGAAGCTGGGCGTTTTTTTGGGGGTGTCTGGGTTCCAGGGGGCTGAAACCTCATTAAAAAATAATTAATTAATTAATTAACCAAGTTTATTCGATGCCGTGAAAGGAGTGAAGGTGTTGGGCAGGGTTTTGCTCCGTGGCAGCATCCTGACCAGTTTCTGTGTCCTGTCTGGTCCCCTGAGCATCCCTTGCCCCCAGCAGAGCAGAGGAGGACTGGGGGTGTCCTAAGGAGAAGCATTTAGTGGTTGCAATCTGTCATTGGTCTCTTCTCCAGAGAAGGGCAACGGAG
>NW_010350797.1:0-529 GCF_000700745.2 Antrostomus carolinensis | reverse complement strand
TGTTTCAGAACGTGAGTGGGTTCTTTGTGCACCCGGTGGGGCTGGAGGTGCTGGTGGACCACAGCAGCCTGGACATCTCCCAGTGGGCGGTGAGCAGGGTCTTCTACAACGGGCAGTACTACAGGGACATGGTTCAGCTGGAGAGCACCTATGTGCAGGGTCGCATCAGAGTGGAGAAGGTGAGGAAAGCACCGCGGGACGGGGACTTCTCGTCCATGAAGCCCCGAGCGCCTTCGGCCGCGCTGTTCCCTTTGCAGTACGAGCCCCAGGGTCCCCGCTACAGCGTCAGGAACAACCACGTCCTCTTCCAGGCCTGGAGCTTTGCCTTTGGGATGAGCGTGAAGACGGGCCTGCGCCTGTTTGACATCCGACACAAGGGGGAGAGGGTTGCCTATGAAATCAGTGTCCAAGAGGCATTGTCAGTGTACGGCTCCAACTGCCCTGGAGGGATGTCAACGAGGTACATGGACAGCAGCTTTGGCATTGGGCACCACACCTCCCCCTTGGTGCGAGGGGTCGACTGTCCCTA
>NW_010350796.1:0-529 GCF_000700745.2 Antrostomus carolinensis | reverse complement strand
TCCCCCACGTTCATCTACAGACAGCTCAATTAGATCGGTGTGCAGGTTTCGGGACTCATTCAGCACTGCCCTGTGTTAAAAGCCTGAAGAGAACAGTCTCTCCTGTTCCCTTCACGTGCTGCTCGTTATCGCTCCTCTCTTCCCTGCTCCGCTATTTTGCCACCTTTAGCACACAGCTCTCTCCTCTGAAGCTTGTGCCATCTGGAGCAGCCTCCTTACCCCCCTCTCTCTGCTTAAATCAGTTCCATATCCCTCTTGCTTTCAGACACGGCTTCAAACATTCCTCTTCCCAGCTACGCTGCCTGGTGTTTCTTCTTTATAAGGGCCTTATTACTAGAGAAACCTTAATATCTCCTACATCTCTATATGGTCATTTCCTGCAATTCACATCACTGTGCCTGCTCACTGCTCCTGGTCTCTCTCACTGGTGTTTTTATTCTGACAGCTTACATGGACTACACTGCACACGGTGGGTTCATGTGTTTGTGCCATGTGCTGGCTGGGAGATGTCCCATTGTCCCAGCCACGC
>NW_010350795.1:0-529 GCF_000700745.2 Antrostomus carolinensis | reverse complement strand
ACTTTCTTTCAAGTTTTAACCTTTCTTCTTCCTGATTTTGTCTTTCTTTGTCTCAACTGTCAAAACCAGAAGTTGCAATGCTGAAGTTAATGTTTCTCCCTGCTACCCTGGCTTATGTGTTTCTGAAAGTTCTTATGTCAGGAGAAGATTGATCAACACAAACACTGATGGCTGAAGGTTCTTGGAAATCGTCATGGCTCATGCTTCCAGATTTCAATGGAGTGGCTGTAATTTTGCCCAGTATTCACGTGGGTGCTCCTCAGGTTTTTGCCCATGTTCTGATACTTTAGTTCAATTAGTTACTCTATCACCAGCTTGGCAAGCTGCCTCAATAAGTTGCCCGAGAGAAGCTTGATGAGCGTTTTGTCCCTCAGTGGTTGGTAAGTTCCATCCAGGATCTTGTTCAGGCCAGGAATTTAATCCTTGGCCTCTCTGGGCCATTTCTCTGCCCTTTTGAAAAATTTTATCTCTTTGTTCTGATTGAAATAACTCTCTCACTAAAGTTCTCATATCATTCCAACTAGGAACA
>NW_010350794.1:0-527 GCF_000700745.2 Antrostomus carolinensis | reverse complement strand
AATATGCTTACTTCAGGGGAAGAAACATGTATGTTTGCTTGTAGCACAGATCCAGCTTAGCTGACATTAAAATCTGCACTTTTGTTTTCCGTTATTTCTAAAATCCCCACAAATGCATCACCACTACTATACTGGTATAGTATAGTGGTTCTCTCTTCAGGAAACCTGAGTGCCTGGTGAGTGTCCAGGTAAACTGATGGCTCAGTCAGTTGCATTGTCAGCTTTAGGCAGCAAAAGGAAGATCTGCAAGATTATTCTCCAAGACCTGATCATCCCAAAGTGCACTCTGAGGGAGAAGCAAAGTAAAACAAATCATATAAATTCAATGTTAGAACTTAAATTGCAAGCATCACCGTAACTGCTACTAGCTTCATTACATTGTAACACATTGTGAGAGAAGAATCAAGACAATTACTATCATATTATGTTTTTCCTCCTAACTTGGCTAAGGCATTGCTCAGCCAGGATAGCACCCTTGCAAAAGGAAAACATGGTTGTTAGGGCATGACATCATAGAATCATAGAAT
>NW_010350793.1:0-529 GCF_000700745.2 Antrostomus carolinensis | reverse complement strand
GGGTTCATGGTTGGACTTGGTGATCTTGAAGATCTTCTCCAGTCGAGGCAATTCTGGGTGGTTCTGTGAGCACGGACCAGTCACTCAGGTTGGGTGGGGACAGTGGTGACAGAAAACTTCCCTGGAAGGTGAAGGGTGACTTTTCAGGGATGGACTTTTTGCTGCCTCGCGTCTGCACCTGAAAGTTTTAATGGGAAAGTGGTTCTGGTAGAAGGTGACAGAAATGACGGGGCTGGGGCAGTGTCTGTGCCTCCCTGTGCTCTAGGGGAGGTGGCCCTGGTGTGGCAGTTGGGCAGGTTTTGCTCCCCTGTGCAGAGCGGTATTTCTTGGCGGTGAAGGACTGAGGAGGAGCTGACCTGAAGAGCGATGGTCTCCCCTCATCCGAGGGCTTTGTTCCTCCCAAGGGGCTGAACGTCCCCTTGGCCTGGTGAGGTGGTCGCGAGGCATCGCTTCAGGCTGATTTAAGAAGTTGTTGTTTGGAAATTGGTGCTTTCTGGCATGGTGACTGTGGCTCTGTGCCTGGCCTGTA
>NW_010350792.1:0-527 GCF_000700745.2 Antrostomus carolinensis | reverse complement strand
AGGGAACAAGTCAGGAATAGCTGCTGGGCTTTAAATTCACCCTCTCTGCTGATCCACGTTAGCTCTCAAACAAAGACCAGACCTGCAATTTTTTTTGGTGGTTACACTCCAGGTGTGAGCTGGATGCGTGTGTGGCCTTTCTCCTCTGGTCATGATCTGATACTGGTGGATTTAGTAGCATCGCTTGGAGTTTATGGCTTTTAAATTGCTGTTTCTTCACTTTAGGAAAGGAATTGTTGGGAGCTACGTGCTTTTAATGGGAGGTCACCCCAACCCATGAGAGACATCAAAGTTATGGTGAAGATATATCTGATATGGTGATCTCAGCAGAGCCCTCGCTGCTGTGAGGGGATATTTATGGGTTTCCAAGCTGTAAGGGAGATTGTCAGCATGGTCCCTGGTGGGATGATCCCACCTGTAGAAAGAGCTGGTGGACAAACGTCCTCCCATCCATCCCAGTAGGATGAAATAAAGTGTCGCCAGTGTCCATTTGCTGCTTGGCAGTGTAAGAGAATCTCAGGATAGTA
>NW_010350791.1:0-526 GCF_000700745.2 Antrostomus carolinensis | reverse complement strand
GTTCACCATGAGAGGTCCATGATGAAAACTCCCAAGGGGCAGAAATGCTGCCCCAGCCCATTGATGCTCCTTTTGTTCGAACCAGCAGCAAGACCTTCAGGATCCAGTATCACCAGACAAACCATGGAGATGCAGACACAAGCAAAATACATAGGACCACTGACCCCCAAGCAAGAGAATCTTCATGACTTGGCTGATTCTTTAGGGTCATCCAACCCCTAAAGCTCCCTTGTGATGAACAGAGGGGATGTGGGAGGTCCATCTCCATGGTGTGGCTGGCACATCCAGGGACTGGAAAGGGACTGGTTTGAGCAAGTGCAAAGCAGGATAAAGGGAAAGCCCTGACTCACCTTGCTCAGTCTGTTTGATGGGTCGTGGTGGCTCTGAAGCAGTGAAACAGAGCCTTCGAGAGAGTTTGGGGGCCACCTTGTAGAGGAGGTGGAAATCTTCAACGTAAAGCATGTGCTCTGCAGTGGGCTCTGAAACTATTTTGCTCAGTTCATTCTTGTCAGCACCTTTAATTCCT
>NW_010350790.1:0-528 GCF_000700745.2 Antrostomus carolinensis | reverse complement strand
AAACCATTCTATGATTCTTAAAAGTTGAAACAAGTACTTGGCACTTTAGCAACAGTGTCAGGAAAAGTATCTCCTAAAAGTACTGCTGGGCTGGTTTGGATTTTTTCAAGGCTACACCCCTGAACTGTCCCACCTGTGACCTGACCAAATGTTATGGGAGAGCAGCATCTGAATGCTAAGCAGCCAGGGTAGGTGAGAAAATTGGCTTCCTCACCTGAGGACATTCTTTCTTCATTGAAGTTGTTTCTTAAAAAAAAAATGTTGCTCTAAATTCAAAATTTCCAACTAAAATCAGATTATTACAAAAAGGGGGGGGGCAATAAAAAGTAAACACAAACAATTTGTCTACTAAACACGTGAATGAGAATTTCTTAACTGGAGTTTGAACTCCACCCTGAAAGGAAATGGGGTCGAGCTCCTTGTCCCTCGCACAGTCTGAAGGGAGATGACAGTGGGACGAGACAGTTTCACCTGGAGAAGAGATGGCAGAAGGCAAAATCACTCCTTCATCCTCCTCACCTGCATCCA
>NW_010350789.1:0-528 GCF_000700745.2 Antrostomus carolinensis | reverse complement strand
TCCAGACAATACACATCCCTATTTGCTTCCAAGTCTGCTGGTGTGCACCGCAAACAAATAAAAGATGCTGGGAATGTACTACATAAAAGAAACACTAGCAAAATCATGTGTGACTCGGCTTTCACTTCTTATTCAAGCAACATAATGAAAGTCAACAATATCATTCTGTTTATTAGGGGTTAAAGGACAGGGCGTGGTTTGTAACTATGTTGAAGAGCTATAAACACGTTGACTGTTGCCAGGTGGCAAGTCTTCCCTTTATTATGGATTATGTGTTTAGTTTTGCAAAGTTTATTGAGAAGAGGTAACATCTTTTGTTAGATCAACTGATACAATAGGAAAAACAGAGAAGCTTCACGGCAAACAAGCCTTTCTTCAGTTTTAGCTTTGACAGGCAAGGCCCCTCTGCAGAAGGAAGGTTCTTTAGTTTTTACGGATTGAGTTGATAGCAAAGATGCCAGCAAAAACAAAAGCACTAATTCAAATGTTAAATTATTTTCCTGTCTTAAAATTCTAGTGTTCAGTTTG
>NW_010350788.1:0-521 GCF_000700745.2 Antrostomus carolinensis | reverse complement strand
CTGCTGCTTGGGCAGCTCCTGTGTCCTCTCAAGAGATACCAAAGCCAAGGATCTTGGCTGGGCCTGAAGACACAGGAAGAAATGGTGCCCACCAGACGTTGACCTGTAGCCCAAGTGTCACATTAACAGCTTTGCTCTCCTTAAAGCACCGTGAGAGCTCCAGCTGCAGATGCAGCCACCCCGAAACCATCAGGTTCCTGATCCCAGCAGCAGGCTGACGTGGCAGTGCCGACAGCGGGAGGATGGCTGCTCTCCAAATAACATGCCCAGCCCACCCTCAGCTCTTGACCACAGCCAGGGAGATGCGTTGAAGCCAGGGCCAGCGAGTTCAGACACTTCCTCTCTCACATCCTCCCCCTGCTCCAGATGCACACTGCAGTTCCCCACAGAGATGCTCCCTAGTCCCAGAAGACCTGGGGAATAACGCGGGGACAGTCAGGTCCCCTGCACGACTGGGTGCACAAGAAGGGACTTTGGTGATGGCCGAGAACGTCCTCAAGAGGAGGGTGTTCAGAGCAGAG
>NW_010350787.1:0-527 GCF_000700745.2 Antrostomus carolinensis | reverse complement strand
TTTTTTTTATTATTATTATTATTTTTTAGAATATACTGTGACCACAATCCCAGTGAGAGTTTTCTATATTTCTACACTCTCTACATTATAGAAAATTGAAGTAGAAATCATATATGTGATTACTTAAAATCCAATACACATATAATTATAGAGATTGTTTACAATATTTCCTTTGTTAGTAGCATCATCCCCCAGTACATATACTGTAAATACCACTCTGTATGTGTGACTCTGTGTATGCCTAGTGTGAGTGTGCATCCATAGACTGCAATATTTTACATGTTGTTAGTAGGTTAATTATTTGGTGGGATTATACACACAATTACTGCAAAAAATTGTTCTTGATTTTTCTTAAGTTAGCTTCATTGTCACTATGTTACAGCATATTCAGAGTTAAGTATTTTTGGACGTTATGTCCTTCGGGTGAGGAATAAATATTTCTTTTGTCAATTGACACACTTGCACAAAATCGCTGTGGAGATAAAGTTTTAAATGCTGTTTTTTTTCTTTTTCTTTTCTTTTTTTTT
>NW_010350786.1:0-526 GCF_000700745.2 Antrostomus carolinensis | reverse complement strand
TGTGTGTGTGTGTGTGTGTTTAGTATGTAAAGCAAATGCAGAAATACAAGAACAAGCAAGGTTCTTTTAAAGCTGCACATGCTTCAGTGTTCTGCATAGGAAAATATACATTTAGGTTATTAATAGAATATATAATACAAATTTATTTTTATTTATTTATTTAAAATATATAATGAAAAATTTCAATATAGGCAAGATTTGAATGTTCTGAGGAAATGTCACGGGACAGTAGTAGATTTCTCTGCTAAAGATACACAGAAGGATGCTAAGAAAACCAGCCTAGAATATAAAGTAGAAGTATATCATATACATTTGGGGTTTGCTGTTTATCAAAATTTTATAAAGCAAATACACCTTGAAATGTACTGCCAGGAAACCATCAGGATCTATTTTGGATCCCCCATTTACAGATCCATCTACTTTCCTGTGAGAAGTCTGCGGTGGTGTATTTCAACAGTGGTGTCCACACAGCAAAAGCATCTAACATTAGAAGAGCAAGGGCTGGGATTTATAGAATCATAGAATG
>NW_010350785.1:0-525 GCF_000700745.2 Antrostomus carolinensis | reverse complement strand
TGTGGTGCTTAGGGACATGGTTTAGAGATGGCTTTGGGAGCGTTAGGATTACAGTTGGACTTCGTGATCTTAAAAGGCTTTTCCCACCTAAATGATTCTATGATCTCTTGTATGATCAATTCTATCTCACCTAATCTATTTGAAATTCAGTTTTGTTGTCTTACCTTTACTCAAATCAGTGGAAGCCTCACTGGGATGTGCTGTGGTATATCTCAAAGTCTCAGCATCTCTATTTCCTGCACTGGTACCCTGGCAGAGCAGACCATGAGTCTAAATTCACCCATACACAAGTTTGGTTTGTAATGAATACTGGGGTAAGTTTGTTGAAGAGAAGCAACAGGAAAGGATTTGTATTCCCTCAGGAGTTAGCCTAGGTGAGAGTATAACCAAGCACACACATCAAGCCCCTGTGAATCTGGAAATGTTCAGAGGTTCAATACCACAGACATAGCTTCCAATACTTGTTCTAGGTTTATTTTACAGTCAGCACTGGGTGAGTTATCTTAAATAGAAGCCTGGTTTGGG
>NW_010350784.1:0-528 GCF_000700745.2 Antrostomus carolinensis | reverse complement strand
ATGTGATAGTGTCTAACTGAATGTGGATTGCTAACAAAAGATTTACAGTTGACATTAAAAAAAAATAATAATTCTGAAACCCCCTAAAGTCTTTTCTTCTTTTTTTCTGGAATGATCTTCATTTCTTAAAAGTTGCTTCAATTTCATTATTTGCTAATATCAAAAAACTGTAATGATCTATCACTACATATTGAATGCCACATCTAGCTATGGTCCTGTATGGGAAGTACAGTTAGCTGTAGTGACTTGTAACTTGCCTGTCATCAATAAATAGAGTTTGAACCAAGGCTTAAGTGTCCATGTTACAGGAAATGATCTCAAAAATATAAGATGCACAAATATCCTTTAGAAAACTCAGAGAAAATAAGTGTGATTAGTGTGATTAGAAGGACAAACAAGTTTGTTAAAGAATATCTAAAGCAGTATTTTGGGTATATGTGGCAGGGTTTTGGTAGCAGAGGAGGGACTACAGAGGTGGCTCTTGTGAGAAGCTGTGAGAAACTTTCCCAGCTCCAAGGTGGACCCACC
>NW_010350783.1:0-528 GCF_000700745.2 Antrostomus carolinensis | reverse complement strand
GTCAGGAAATATTCTTTCTCACTTTGTTGGCATCTCTGAACCAGGGAATATCCCGGGGCTGCAACATTTCCTGGGTTTCAGTAGCAACAAAGGGAACTGCCAAAGCTGTTGCAAATCAATGCACTCTGGAGCCTCTTTCCCCTCTAAGCTTTGCCTAAGCCCCTGCCTGATCCGTCACCGAATCCCTTTGGACCTCAGTTCACAGCAGGGATCACCCTCTGTTGTGTCTCCCCTCTAGGGACTCACGGCAAGCTCGGCCATGATGTGCTGAGAGAGGCACATGCAGTTCAGGGTCACAGTTCCCATCATCTACTCAACACGGCTCAGATGGCCTCGTTCACAACGTGGCAGAGTTCTGAAATGCCTGTGAACGGGGCGCAGTGGGCGGTGACCATCTCCCTGCATCCACAGACGGTTACCAGCCTCTCTCTGGCACACTGGTGGCCAGAACCTCCGCAGCCCAGAGCTGACACTCATCCCCAGAGAGCCGTTCCTGGCTTCTTTTACAACACTTGCTCTGTACTAAGG
>NW_010350782.1:0-528 GCF_000700745.2 Antrostomus carolinensis | reverse complement strand
TTTTTTTTGAAAATACAATACACTAACCTCAGACGGATCATTTTGGAAAACATAGTTTAAATAAGAAAAAAAAAAATCGTGAAAAATAATTTTTTGTGATTAAATGTTTTGTGGCTATGAGCCACTTCCTGGAAAGCAGAGGCTCATCACATGCAATAGTTAAGTGGCAAGACAAGTGCCATAACCCCATATGTCTCCCCATCCTCCTTCTTTCCCCCAGCTTTTATTACTGAGCATGATTTCATATGGTATGGGTGTAATGGTGTGTTTCCCCTGCCCTCTGCCCCCTACTCCCACCCTGAGTTTTATTTCCAGTAACCCTGTTGAAATGATAATCACTATTCACCACTGGTGACCATAATGGGTGCTATCTGGTCATGATAGCTGCACCTGGCTCAGGGGAGACAGATAACAACAGAATAACCAAGGGCTATCTTGTGCAACTTGCTTCAACAGCGAGGGGCTTGCTGAGCACACACCGATTGAAATACGGCTGAGATGCAAATATGACTATAGGTCAATCATCTT
>NW_010350781.1:0-527 GCF_000700745.2 Antrostomus carolinensis | reverse complement strand
ACATTCTGTGATTCTGTGACTGACAACTACAGAGAAAAGCAGTATAAAATTCCCACAACATCTGAAAAGTTTGGCTTTCAGGAAGCCCAAGAAGCTTAATGTAAATACAAGCATGTTTTACCTACTGCAAAGCATGTGAAGCACTAAGTATGATCCAAGTAAAAAAAGAAACCAAAAAGCAACACCTCTCACTTCTCAGCATTCCAATTTAAACGTGCTTCTGTAATTAACACGTCTGTTATTTATCAGTACTCCAGACACTGCTGTATTATTCTTCTATATGATAGCAAAGTTTGGGTGAACCTGCGTTTTTATTCCAGATGTTTATTTCTCAGACAGTTCCAACCTTCTCTCCAAACTGTATTGTCAGTTATCAGATTATTTAGGGAATGGAAACCCTATAATAAACTATTCCTGAAACCAGTGCTGCTACCAGAATATAAGTTACTTTGTACATCACTGGACCTATACCACTTCTACAAGCTTTAAGAAAAAACAAAAACAAACAAACAAAAACCCCACAAAAA
>NW_010350780.1:0-527 GCF_000700745.2 Antrostomus carolinensis | reverse complement strand
AAAAAAAGCACATTGAAATCCAGCAGCTTCAATTATATGCTTCGTTAGCTTCAAGATTTCTCAAAGACCATACACAGTATTTAGGGTTCACTGCAACTTTCTCCCTCTCCTATTGAGGTTGTTTGCACCAGACTTCAAGAAGCTTATAACCTGTGTATAAAACCCTCCCTAAAGCTTAAAGGCCAGATGATATCTGCTGAGATTTCACTGCTTCTGATCCCTATGGTTGTGCAAGATTGCTAGGGTGAAGGGCTGCTGCCTCTCCAGAAAGCCCGTGTCAGTGAAAAAAGGCTAAGACAAAATTCAGCCCAAGTTTGAGTCACAGAAAGGCTTTTTTTGGGCTGCATTTCCAATCTTGATGCCTTATTTGCATATCTTTGTAAATATATATGTGTATCAGATAGATAAACATTAAAACAGCTTGGAAAGCATAGCTGTAATATGTAAAGGTATCCTAGTGAACATTTTGGTAACTTTTACTCACTATCGCAAATTCTTTGTTGAGGATCATCTGCTCCACCAGTGAT
>NW_010350779.1:0-527 GCF_000700745.2 Antrostomus carolinensis | reverse complement strand
TGTAAAGTGATAGGGTACAAGTTTACAATAACGTATGCCTGCAAATAGTCTTCAAAAAATTGTACAGATGTTCCCTGATGTGTCCTGAACCAACAAGTGGAGCTGTTACTAGGATAATAAATAGTGAGAACAGTCCCTTTAGTGGATGAAAAATTCTAGATGGCTGTCGCTACTAGTGTGCCATCTGTGGTTTTTTATGCAGAAATCTGAAATTGGACCACAAAGTGAGCAGCATTTAAATGCCAGGGTAAAGTTCTTATTTAACAAGCAAGTTCAAACGTGTGTCTATCTGTATGGATATATAAATACCCTAAATATCTATTATTTTCCAGATTTTAAAGATATATTTTCAATTTATTTGCACCCTTACATGCAGTTCAGTTTGCATCACTGATGTAAAATCCATTTTAAAGAACTTCGAGGGAAATTGAATTTCTTGGGAAAACAGAATTTCTGTTTTTAAGCAAGTTGTCTGCTCCCTTAGTATCCTGAACAGTAAATCAAGAGAAATGTGAGTGAATGGACTT
>NW_010350778.1:0-526 GCF_000700745.2 Antrostomus carolinensis | reverse complement strand
CTGCCAGTTCCCTCAGGACTTGCGGATGCATTCCATCGGTTCCGTGCACCAAGTCTTTTTTTTCCCTGCTCCTCCTGGCCACACTTTTCTGTAGCACCACTTCTGCCCATGGCTGACTCACATCTTTGGGTCAAGAGCTGTGTTTACCCCAATCTCTTCTGTTCCAACTTCAGACAGGCTCAAGACATGCACTTAGCTTCCTGGCTTAGCCGCAGCATCTCCATATCCATGCTTTTATCCCTTGCCCACCACGGTGTCTTGTGGTCAACAAGATCTCAAAGATGTCAGTGGGTAAGGACTGTTATCTACCTTTTTGGTCAAAAATTTCCACTGTCAACCTTTCATTTCAAAAATGTCTTTGTTTCAAAGATCACGGCAAAATAGAGCACTGTGAGAAGCTACCCTGGCCTCACACAGCACACAAATGGGTGGACTTCCCTGGATCAAGCAGGATAGTTGACACCTGACTGCAGCTAACAACCCAGGGAGTCATCAGAGATATGACAGCAGCAGTGTGAGCGTTGAT
>NW_010350777.1:0-521 GCF_000700745.2 Antrostomus carolinensis | reverse complement strand
GAGTAGATGATAATTCTTAGGGTTCACCGGGGTCTCAGGGACATCATGAATGTGAGCTCCTGGTAGGCAGCAAATAGTCAATGTTGCAATAGACGTTGGAGCCTGGAACAGGATGATCTGAACTTACTCAACCTCTTTCGTAAGAGGTTGTGTGAACACAGCGTGCTGAATGATGGGTCAATGGTTGTGTTGCATGAACATCGGTTCAGATATTCTGGGTGATGAGTCTGGTGGGTGCTCACAGAGGAACCCATCCAGGATTTTGGGTAATTTTGGTAATAAGATCTGCGGTGCTGTGTCCCCAAAGCACGGACATGCTGTGTTGTCACCCATCTGAGCTAATAAATTTATGGAGAGGCTGATTCCTGTTCCTTGCTGGTGTTTTGTGCAGCCCCTTTGGGTATTTCTGTGCTCAACTCCCCAGCGCCCAGGCTCTGGTTTAGCTCTGCTCACCTCGTTGGGTGTATTTTTACATGCTGAGGTAGTCATAGCCTTAGAATCATAGAATCATAGAATGGTTT
>NW_010350776.1:0-524 GCF_000700745.2 Antrostomus carolinensis | reverse complement strand
CAGCCACAGCTTCTCTGGCCAACCTGAACCTATTTAGCAACTGTCTGAGTCTTAACTAACCCTCCTCAACCAGTGTGACAAGAATTAACAGCTGAAGGACCATGCTTCTTCATACCAGGATAGGTAAGTGCACAGTATGACCATATTGCTCCAAGCCTGTCCACACCAGCGTGCCCACAACTGCTGTCGTGGATGGAGGCATGAAGACACGGGTTTAGCAGAGGCAAACGTGCAGGCAAGGTGAACATCAAACCTGATCCATCACAGGATCACAAAGCTGGGGCACAGCTCAAGCAGTGAGCGGATTACAGTTAATGAGGTTATTCTGAAACCAGGGATGAAGTCAAGTGCTGACATTCATAGCTTTAAACCTCTCTCTCTGCACCAGGAGGAAGGGAATCCAGACTGTCAGGTGGGACTGAAGGGCCAGGGAGTCATTACTTGGCTTTTCCACCACCATTTTAGCATCTACAGCTTTCCAGTAACCTACATTTCCAGGGTGGATGAGGCTTTGAGCAACCTGG
>NW_010350775.1:0-526 GCF_000700745.2 Antrostomus carolinensis | reverse complement strand
GAAAGAGTTATTGTCCCAAAAAAGGAAGGCACAATGTGTCTCAGCTTCTCCTAGCTATAGAGCAGTATTAGCTGTAGTGCTGCTCTTTATGTAGATAATGGTAACAGAGGACCAGAGGGACAAACCTGGAAACTAGACCTTGAGGTGCTTGCATGGGCATATGCAGAGACACAACATGCTCCAAAGAGTGTATGATACCATCCAAACCTACCAAACAGAAGCAGTCCCAGGTCTCTTCCCTTGGAGCACTCACATAAGGAAAGAGATGAAAGCTTGGTTATTCATCTTCAGTAACCAGAGGCTTTCCTGGAAGGAAGGGACATCAAGGGAGAGCTGGTAGACTCCCAAAAGAACATAAGTCATTATGATGTGCAATGGAGTCTCCAGTAAAATGCTGTCATGTGTTACACAAAATTTTGTCCCCAACAACTTCATCTCCTGCCCATTTGCAAAGCCCATGTTGATTGAATAGGCAGAACCCAAACTGACAGATGAACAAGTTTCTGAAGCACTATTATAGACATTA
>NW_010350774.1:0-526 GCF_000700745.2 Antrostomus carolinensis | reverse complement strand
GAGAAGGAGAAGGAGAAGGAGAAGGAGAGGGTGCAGAGGAGGTGCTGGTCTTGGAGCTGCTGCTGAAATCCCACCAGAAAGGACAACCCAGTGGAGGGAGATGGCTGGTCTCACCATGCTCAGCTCCTCTGGATGGGCAAGAACTGGTTTTTGAGGAGCACATCCAACGAGATGCAGAGCACCGGGTGTCAACGTCACCGAGTTGCTCTGACACCAGCAGCAGCCACCGCTTTCTCCTGCTGTCCTGCACACCTCTGCGAGGGACGGGAGATGGGCGAGGGAGAGGTGAGGGTTATATCCTCAACATTTGCAAAGAGCTTTGAAAATGGGAAATTGTGCAGGCAAAACTCATGGCAACATGTGCTTATATTAAGGAAATATTTAGCTGTGAGTGCAGCTCTGGTGGTTTTCTCCAGCAAATGCCACCTTGGTCACCTGCTGGCCTCAGAGCCCCTGGGTTTCCTTGTAAACTGATCAGGAACACCTAACGGGGCTGTGCTGGTGCTGAGCTGGGCCAGAGCTGGTT
>NW_010350773.1:0-527 GCF_000700745.2 Antrostomus carolinensis | reverse complement strand
AAAAAAAAAACCCCAAAACCCCCAAAAACCACCCACAAACAAAAAAAAAAAGCTGCAGGAATTTCTGAAGAGAGGTCTTATAGTTGAAATATATAATTCTTACTTGTGCTGGTTGGCAGGTTCATTACACATTCAGCAGAGCGCAGCAGTTCACACTGCCGACTGTCCTGGCGTTCCTGCTTCGCTTGACATGTGATTCCTTCTTCTTCCTGCTGCTGATAACATCTGTAATGGGGGCAATTAAACTAACGGTGCTTATTAAAGATGGGCACTCCTGTTAGTAGGTATTTCCAAACCACCTTGCTACTGCAGCTCCACGAGCAGAGGTGCTGGAGGCTGTGACCACAAACCTTTTTTCAGCTTGTGCTGTGATGCTGGAGGGGATTCCCTCCACTATTACCCATAAAATATTCTTAAAATTCATATTTTTGAAGGGAGGGGGAATGGGCAAATCACCTTTACTGCATTGCAGATTTCTCTCCAACCCCAAGTGCCTCTTCTCTGTTACAGAATCCCAGCATTGCCTG
>NW_010350772.1:0-526 GCF_000700745.2 Antrostomus carolinensis | reverse complement strand
AAGGGTTCATGTTTGGGTCTCAGTCCTTTGTGCACAGAACTCTGCATCAGTCACCCGCAGAGACACGTTATTAATTCCACGTGAACCTCGTGTACTTGAGCAATTCAGACAAAAATGGGATCCTTCCATCAAAGATTAGTAAAAATATACCTGTCATTTGCAAAGGGTGGTTATAAAGGTAAGTTACTGCGTGTGGCTGACCAAAACGTAGAATTTCAAAGAAACCTGGAAGTGAGAGCGAGGGTTCTGGGGGAAAACTGCGCGAAAGGCAGAGCCGGGGTCACCGCCGCCCGGGTGGGAGCGAGGGTGAGGGCTCACACGCGTCTGGCTCTGGTTCTAGTGCACGGTGTCTGCAGCACTCCATGCAGTTACCCTGTGCACAGCGATATCCACGGGCCGGGACACGAACCCCAGGGAACCCCGAGGGAAGCACCAGCAGTGGCTACGGAACCGCGTCGCCCCAGCAATGGGCAAACGCCAGGTTAACGTCCATTTTCTCTGCTCTTCTCCCTGTGAGTCACGTTTA
>NW_010350771.1:0-526 GCF_000700745.2 Antrostomus carolinensis | reverse complement strand
TCTTAAAGATCTCTTCCAACTGCTATGATTCTATTCTGTGACACTACAATATTCCTTCATGTTTACTTAACACAAAATAGAAATTAGCATGATGAACGTGCACCACCACCCAACAAACAAACAAAAACCCCAAAGCAGGCATGTTCTAAACAAAGTTAGAATGTTCTAATAAATATTTTATCAAAATTTATAAAACATTGAGATGAGCTTTCATGTCCTAAATTTAACTTTAATCTGTCTTACATTCTTGAGCTAAATAATAAAAACTCTACCTCCATCAATGAATTAGATAAGTTACTCTAATAACACCCTGTTAGCTGTTTTATGATTAAATGCTGATTATATTTTAAAATATAGATTCTTTTTTAAAATCTTTTTTGTGGCTAGTAATATTAATAGAAGTGAATGTTTATGCGAAGAGGCTTGGTTGATAAATATTTATTTTGTAACTATTATTGCATGTTCATATTAACATAAATCATAAGAATTACACTAAAATATAATCACCATAGCTGCTCTTACCATT
>NW_010350770.1:0-526 GCF_000700745.2 Antrostomus carolinensis | reverse complement strand
AAAAAACCCAAAACTGTATTTTTTAGTTGATGGGAATGTCACAGAAGTAACAGATCCTGGAATTTACTGAGACAAAGAGAGCCTGAGTACCCTCTCTCCTTGGGCAACTAAGTCATGTGTTCATTATCTCTCCTGAAGTTAGCTGCCAAATACAGCAGCCAAGCAAGGCAGAGGACTCTCTCCTCCTTCCTTCTACAAAGAAGCTTCAGCATCTGAGGTCAGAGTATCTAATGAAGATGGAAACAAGATCTGCCAGACTCTTCTCACTCCTAAGTATTCCCTCTAACTTTCATCTCGAGCACTTGGCCATTGTGTCCCTTTCAAAACATCCTACTATTAAATGAACATTTACCAAGCTGTTTTCTGATTCACTAAGAAGTTGAGAATTTGCTTTCAGGACTCTAACGCCATCAGTCTATGCATCCTACAGATACAAATGAGAAACTAACAGCTCAGTGATGTAACATGGACCAGGAAAATTATATGATAGCTGAACTGGACAAGTCTACTGAAAATGAGAGAAGTT
>NW_010350769.1:0-525 GCF_000700745.2 Antrostomus carolinensis | reverse complement strand
CAGCCCATCTCTCCAGTCTATCCAGATCCCAGCTCCTCACATCTCCAAAAGAAACCACATCCCAAAGACCCTCCCCAGATTTATTCCCAACAAAGCACCCAGTAACAGAGCATCCAAACCCTCCAAAACTCCTTCCACCACAGCCTCCCATCCCAGAGGCAGGTCCAGGGCAGAGATACCCTGCACGCTGCTGGTAGCTGGGCAGACTTGTCCAACACTCCCATGAAAGGTGGTTTTGCCGTACAATGTCATGGTTCCCCCCAAAGATGATACATGACACAGAAACACAGTTCCCATGATGGTTTGCTGGGGATTTTTTTAATTATTATTTTAAGATCTTAGTACCTTTTTCTTTAAAAGGAGGACTTGTTCTGAAGTTTGTAAGCACCTCAGTTTGCCTCTTCTCAAGCTTGTGCCTCCTCCTCTGCACAAAGACAAGCACACCGAGTGCAGCCTGAGGTACATTTCAGGGAAGGGAGAGGTGGAAATCTCACCTGAGTCACAGAATCACAGAATGTTGGGGAT
>NW_010350768.1:0-524 GCF_000700745.2 Antrostomus carolinensis | reverse complement strand
TTTTTTTTCCCTTTGTTTTCAATAAAGGTAGAACCTTCTGCTGGGAAAAGGCCAAGAGGGAGGCCCCGCAAGTGGGTGAGTACAGCGTCTGCTCCTTTTCCTTCTCCAGTCACAAATCCTGGGGGATTTTCAGTTGCATTTGCTCTTCTCAGGCTCTCTGCAGCAATGGTCTTTCAGCCTAAGTGGCCTGGAAATCTAACACGTTAGGGAAGCTCTGACTGCCTTTCCAGTCACCCCTAAGATCCAGCTCCTGAAGAATTCTGAGAGCCCAGGAGAGCTACTGTACTTAATTTAAGACATATTAGTCTCCCACAGTACTTTCCCAGGCTTGGAATGTCAGACTGGAGAGTCCTTCCTTTCTTGGGCAAAGGGGGTGTCTTCCCAGTAGCCTTGAAAGACTGAAGTTGACTGTTCAGTGTGTTGGTTTGTCTCAAAAGAAGAAACAAAATAAAGCAAAAAGAGAAATTTGGTGAATGACAAAACTTTGAATCCTGCCAGCAGGAGGCTCTTTTATGCAGCAAACA
>NW_010350767.1:0-525 GCF_000700745.2 Antrostomus carolinensis | reverse complement strand
TTTAAGGAGAATTTTGAGGGGAAAAAGTGGGATTTGGGGGAGTTTATGAGGGAAAAAGTGAGGTTTTGTGAGGTGAAAAAGGAGGTTTTTGTAGTTTATAAGGAAAAAGTGAGGATTTCTGAGAAGAAAATGGGTTTGGAGAGAGTTTTGAGGGCAAAAAAGGGGTTTTTTTAGGTTTTATTAGGGGAAAAGTTTGGTTTGGGTGTAGTTTTTAGTGGAAAAAGGGATTTTGGGGGCATTTATGAGGGGAAAAGTGTGGGTTTGTGAAGGGAAGAGTGAATTTTGAGGAGAAAAAGTGGGTTTTTTTGAGTGCAAGAAAAAAGGTGAGGGTTTTTGAGGGGAAAATGGATTTTTGGGGAGTTTATGAAGGGAAAAGTGGGGGTTTGTGAGGGGAAAAGTGGATTTTTGACAGGGGAAAAGGTTATTTTGAGGATTTTATGAGGGGAAAAAGGGGAGATTTGAGGGGAAAAGTTTGGTTTTGAGGGGAAAAGAGGGTTTTTTAGGGGTTTATGAGAGGAAAAATTG
>NW_010350766.1:0-526 GCF_000700745.2 Antrostomus carolinensis | reverse complement strand
GGCTTCGGGGTGCACCTGGGTCCGGCTTTTCCTCGGCTTTTCCTCGGCTTTTCCCTGCAGAAGCTCTGCACATCCGTGCAGAGAAGCACCGAGAAAACAAACCAACAGACAAATAAACAAACAAAAAACCCCAACTTTGCACGGGGCACAACTTTCTGGTCGCTGCTGCTCACCCCTCAATATCACAGCAAAAATTAAGGAGGTGCTGGGGAATATTAGAAAAGCAATAGAAACCAGCTGCTGCTGCTGTGTCAGTGCAGCCGCCCCTCCAACAGGCTTTGCACCCCAAGCAATGGGGTCTAGGGGTGTCCCCAGAGAGGAGCAGCCCCTAAAAGAGGATCTGGTGAGTGTATTAGGGCTTTTCATCCTGGAAGGAAACATCTGGAGGAGTTGGGGATGTGACGGAAGTCTGGAAAAATCAAGAGAGATCTAAAGGTGGCAGATACAGAGTGATCTTTTGCTGTTTCTGGTGAAACGAGAAGTTTGGAGCATGGAACTCTGGGGAGACCTCATTGCAGCCTTCCAG
>NW_010350765.1:0-525 GCF_000700745.2 Antrostomus carolinensis | reverse complement strand
GGGGTTTTTTGTTTGTTTGTTTGTTTTTTAATGGAGAAAATGACATGCAATGATAACCAGTAATTAAAATAAGAAGATGGCAGAAAAGAAGAAAAAACCTCCATGTCTAATTAAAAAACATAGGCAATTTCATGGCAAAGATAGGAAAGAAAAAAGGAAAACTGACAAACTCTGAAAGGTTCAATAAACACCTTATTTTTGTTCCATCCAGGAGACACTGAATCTATAGGAGTCTCTCTACTGATTGTTCTATTAATTAAATGAGGCTCCCTGAGAGTGGCAACTAAACCAAAAGAGGTGAAATTTATGACCATAAAAGAGTCACCTACCCCTGTCCTAAGAGTAGAGAAACAAAGAAGAAAAGAGAGTATAGCTATAGACATTATTAAATTATATATGGATTTTACAGTGGAGTACCTGTAGTAATCATATAAGGAAAAAACAAAAAAATAAAGAGGAGATGAAGAATGACATGGGAATGAAATTGAGGAAATATTTATAGTTAAGAAAAAAAGTCAAAACAAC
>NW_010350764.1:0-524 GCF_000700745.2 Antrostomus carolinensis | reverse complement strand
TCTAAAAGTACCAGGGGAAGCAGGCCTGCCTCTGGGAAGAGAAGAGATGGCTGCTTGCTTCACCTGGAGAGGACAGAAACTGAAGAACTCAGCAGAGAATGCAGTAGTCAGACCCAGTAGGATAGTAGCTTCTCTGGAAGCTGTGTCACTTTTCCAAGATCCATATAGAGTACATCTGAGTTTTCATCTCTAATGATGAAGGTTTTGTTCTTGGGATCCGTGACTGACAGGCCACAATCCAAGCCAAAGCTCCTCCATCCTTCTCTGTGCATGCTTTGCTCTTGAATCTGACAGAACATTGAGAGTTGAGTTGCAGCCCCAGGTGGTGTTATTGGTCAGTAGAATCTTGTTTTCCAGGGGTGTGTGCATCTGCCATAAATGGTCTCGTCTCTACTGTTCACAAAGTCACACCACCACAGATACCAGAGAAAATGGGCTGGGCAGTCGAGGTGGAATATTCCTGGTTTGAATAATGATTGTCGTTAGATTCCTTCTGCTGTACCCATACAACCCCCTGCCTAACC
>NW_010350763.1:0-525 GCF_000700745.2 Antrostomus carolinensis | reverse complement strand
ATTAAGAGGCTACCTGCATTTACATTCCAATATTTCTGTTTTTTCCTTCAGTATCTTGGCATACTTTAAAAGTAAAATTATTTTTGAAAGGTAGCTATGAGGTTTGTTGACATTCACAGACTCTTTGTTATTTATTTTTAACTGTACTTAATAATTTTATTCAAAGAAAAAATAATTACTGTCTTTTCTAGCTACCAGAGCAGTTTGGTGACAAAATGACTTTGTTTTTTAAAACTGGAACTTTCAGTGTGGTTTAAGCAATGAATTCACTGATGTTCCTGCTAAAAAAATCTCAGCCTGTGTTCTCATCCACTTACACCTGCACAATGTCCCTAGCTTGTTTTTTTGTATTTTCTTAGTCCCTGTCTCCATGGAAATGTTACCACCTCAAAATACATTCATGAATTAGATCAACCTGAAGGAAGAGCATGGTTTGAAGTTAGTGGGTGCTCAGTGATGGCAAATTCAAGTATATTTGTACCTTTTTTTACTTTAAAATTAATATGATCTGGGGGGAAAAAAAAA
>NW_010350762.1:0-525 GCF_000700745.2 Antrostomus carolinensis | reverse complement strand
CTACGGTGGGAGGGAATGAGAGAGCGACTGTCTTTGGCTGCAAGCCAGAGGAGCGGAACCACCACAGCCTTTTTTGGCCCCTAACATGGAGCTCAAAACCACGACCCTGAGATTAAGAGTCTCATACTTTGCCAAAAATATTTGCACAATTCCTTTTCTGTTAAGACAGATTAAACTGAACTAGATGAGACAATTTATTTTTTCCAGATCTAAGCTTCTCTTTTTGATACATTTTTAAAATATTAGTTCTTATCTTCCATATAGTCAAACTAGAAATGCTTTTCTCACTGTGCCTTGGCTTCTTTTCTGGTTTTAGTACTCTTCACATCCCAAATAATGCTCAGATTTTAAATTATTTCAGCTAGCACAGGGAAATTTAAATGTTCCCTCATCACTTTTACAAATGGACACAGATACACTCAATATAGTCAGGAAAATAGCTCACAATCAAGAACTGGTTGCTGATTTTTAGTGGGTAATCATAGACTCATAACATCATTAAGGTTGGAAATGACCTCTAAGATC
>NW_010350761.1:0-525 GCF_000700745.2 Antrostomus carolinensis | reverse complement strand
TATATATATATATGTGAGCCAAAGACCTTTGAAGTGTCATGATTGCTATTGGAACACCCTGTGCTGAATAAAATACAGCTTTGTATGTATATAAATGTGCATGCATATTTTTGCTATCACACTTTTGGTACCTATGTGAATATTCAGCTCACTGGTGAAGGTACTAATGTAGTTCAGTAATCTGCATAAATGATTCCCTTCCTCCTCTTGTGATATTTTATTATTTATAACAAAGGTGCCACTAAGTTGTCTGCTCAGACTTCTGACCATCTAAGTGGTGGGACTGCATAAAAATATTAACTGGCAGAAAGGAAGAACTATTTTGAAGTATATGTTTTGTGAATTTATGTTACGGTATTTCTAGCAATTTTATTAAATCTCTGTAAGTAACGGCACTTTGAATATACAGGGATTTTAATGGAGGGGGAAAAACCACAGAACTGAATCCATTGTTCAGCTGAGATCCCTGTGAAGTGCACGGCTTTGCTTGTGACAGTGCATGGGACAGTTAGAGTTCTGCTAAAC
>NW_010350760.1:0-521 GCF_000700745.2 Antrostomus carolinensis | reverse complement strand
GCAGGGCCAGGAGAGCCTCCTGGGCTCCTTTTTCAGCGTGCCTGGCAGAGACCAGCAGTTGGCTCTCCTGCCTGTCCCTGACAAGACAAGGGGACAGCCTCAGCTCTGTGTTGGGTGAGGTGCTCTCCATCCTCTCTTCAGAATACGCATCCCAAGAGATCCGTACTGCTGCACCGACACAAATCCTGCCTGTGCAGAGAACACTCACACTGGCAGTGTTGGGGTGCAGATAGGACAGACTGACACTCTTTTCCAAAGCAAGGCTGATAGCTGGGGAGGTTCATTACCGTGGTCTTAGTTTCTGGGACACCTTTGCCAAGGTGAACATCTGGGATTCACGGCATCACCAAACAGGGTGTATTCTGCTGGATGGTTCACTGGTATGGAGAAATATCACTCTTGCAATTCTCATTTTCTAGGGCAATGTCATTCCTTGTTGTTTTCACTTTCTGATCTTGTTCCACCTACATCTGTAGCTAGGTCCACTCTTGTCTCGGCAGGGGCACTTTTAACTGACACTT
>NW_010350759.1:0-525 GCF_000700745.2 Antrostomus carolinensis | reverse complement strand
ATTAAGTTTAACTTGATTTTTGTTATGAGAATTCTTTTAAAGAAAACAGTTCCATACATCTATTTATGTTTTATGTTTGTCATATCAAATACAGGACTTATTTGGTAGAGTTACTTCCTCAAAAATTAACAAGACCTAAATTGATTTTAATTAAAAACATATATAACTGAGCTTCAAAAGGTTGGTTTGACTTGGAAAATGAAGAAAAATAAAATTCTATAAGAAAACAAGACAAAGTTTTACAAAAACTTTTTTTCTCCATGGGAAATTATTTGTTTAACAGGGCTGGTGCTTCTAGAATTGGCTAGTGTTTGTTAATTATTCCATTTTGGTTTCATGTTTGAGCTTTATTTCTGGAACACTATAATCAAATACCAGGTTATGATGAAAAGTTGTTTCAGAACCCCAGTGTGCAGATCACATTCTTTTATTGAGCTCCCTGCCCTTTCCTACCTGTCCTTCCTCCCTCCCATCTTCAAATAAGAAGTACAGCTTGATCTTTTCCTTGATCTTTCTGTAAAAAAA
>NW_010350757.1:0-525 GCF_000700745.2 Antrostomus carolinensis | reverse complement strand
AAAAAAAAAGGAAAAAGAAAGCAAGCAAATAGATCTTTCTTTGGCATTTTCATCTTGTGATGTCAAATTTCACTGTGCCTTGTGTCACTGGGGAAAAGCCTCCAGCTCCATTTAAAACCCACATTAAATGATCACAGGGAACGAGGTGGGATCTCTCCGAGTCCAGACATTCATGAAGCAGACATCTAGTGTATCAGTGGCACTTTCCAGTCTCCTCCTCCTTCTGTGCAGATGAGTATGTAAGCTTTATGATTTCTTATGTTAAGAAGTGGAAGCAAACACAGATCTTCTAAGAGATTTCAAACAGGGACACATGTAAACTACTTTCTATGTTGGTTTTGTTGTTGTTTTTGTTTTTTTCTTTTTCCCCCATGTGCTTATGAGGGTGCTAATCATTCAAGAAATAAGGGATAAATTCTCATCTTTTTTAACAACACATTAAAGTATGTGTCAAACTTCACACTAAATGGAAGTTGCTCTTTCAACTGGTTTTAAAGAAGAAAAGACACTTTCCAATTGTCAGAA
>NW_010350756.1:0-524 GCF_000700745.2 Antrostomus carolinensis | reverse complement strand
AAATAGTAAGGTAAAATAGTAAGGTAAAATAAAAACACACAAAAAAACAACTAAAAAACCCACCAGGCAAACAAAAAAACCCCAAACCCCAGCTCTTTCATCTGCTCAACACACACAAGCTGACTCAAAGCGATCCTTCAAGCCTTGCCACTGTGACACCTCTCCCCAGAGAAATCCTTGACAGCCTCAATTTCACTTTTTCCTTGTGCAGCCCCATTTTTTGCTAAATCCTCACTATTTGGGTCTCTGATCCCTCTGCAGTTGTCAGTGCTCCTGGCTGATAAGCCACCGCACGGCAGTTGCTCCACGCCTGGGGAGCTCCTCAAGTCTTACACAAATTCTCCTAATTCCTCAATTCCAGCTGCCTCCAGACATTCTTGGGTAGAAAAAGTCTTCTTTTGTGTTCAAAGCAGATGGCTAGTGTCAAAAAAGCAGCTCCCCACCTCACACACACACCTCTTGATGGGTTAGGAGTGGTGTTTCCTTTTTAAATGCCAAGGGCAAGGTCCTGCATCTGGGTCAGG
>NW_010350755.1:0-521 GCF_000700745.2 Antrostomus carolinensis | reverse complement strand
AAGACTTGTATCTCTGGGGTCTTTCAGAAGATAACCACAGGCATTGCAGCCAGCACAGTGTGGGACGTGTGGGCCTGATAGATGTTGCTCAAGCTGGCCAAGACCCTCTGGGGCTGGCCCTGTACAAGCTAGCAGAATTACCATGCCACTGCTGTTCTTCAGCAAGCAGCATATGCTGGTGGTCTCTCTCAAAGCCATTCGCCAACACCAACCATCTGCCTTGCTCACCACCCAAGCAGCTGCCACTTGGCTGTGGAGCACACCAATGGCTAGTCTACCTGAACAGTGGAAACCACAGGTCCTCACCCTCAGGTGGACGTTCAGTCCTCCCTCCCTGGTGAAGACCTTCCTGTGCCCTACACGCTATTTGCATGGCCAGAGGAAGCAGATGGCACTGGGCTGGAGCAGGAGCTTGAGCAGAATTACACCCACTACTTACAACAGCTTCAGTTTATTTGTTTGCCCATGAGGACTGAGAGGAACAGACCTCAAGGGACACCCCTGGGAGACAATTTTATGCA
>NW_010350754.1:0-524 GCF_000700745.2 Antrostomus carolinensis | reverse complement strand
TCATACTTCTGAAAATAAAGTTTAACTACAGGCAAGTGTGATGAATCTATAAATTATGATGATTATTCAGAGTGAGCAATAGTATAACCAATAGCATTAAGAACACATCTGAATATCCACATAGGGCAGGGCTCAAATCTCTGAAGTCAGTGTAAAGATTCTTATTAATGTTACAAGTCTTTGGACTTTAATAACAGACAATGATTTCAAGTAATTACTGCAATTCAAATAAATATTTCATCATTATTGTTACTACACATAATAATAATACTACAACTAGCACATTAAGGATTCTTTGAAAAAGATATTGAATTCAAGTAACAATTGTAATCTAAGAAATACAGTAACATGGCAGTCTGGCATCATGATATTCTGTCAATAAGATTTTGCAACACTAGAAAGTTGTCCCAGTTATTTACGTAATATTTTCCTAGTCATCTTTTTATACCAGAAAAATTGCAGTAGGAAAGAGGTCAATAAAATTTTTAAAGTTTAAACACTTCCCTCTTTTTTTTTTTTTTTTT
>NW_010350753.1:0-514 GCF_000700745.2 Antrostomus carolinensis | reverse complement strand
AAAAAAGCAAATAACTAGAAACTCAGCAACAATTTCTGTTGATTTGAACGCTGAAACTTTCAAGTTAACTGAGTGGTTTGATGTTTGAAATGTGGCTCTCAATAACCAGCTTTATAACACAAGCTGAGTTCTATAAAGAAATAAGCAAGAGAATCATTTGGAGTATAACTCTGCCACCTTCACAACCATAGCTCTGAGAAAAAAAACCAAAAGCAAACCAGACTCAACCTGAATCCTCAGATCCCAGAGGAGCTGCAAACTTTATTAGAATATCCTGGCTCTTCATATTATTCTTTTTCTGCCTTTCTCTGTGTTGAAGACATTAAAAAAATAATTAATAAATAAATAAATAAAATAAAAGCCCTTGAGACAGCTGACTGCTGCCTGTCTGCCAGGTGCGAGTGGGTAAAAGCTGCATCATGTGCAAGGAACAGCGAGGATTTCTGAGCAGGAGACAGATCACAGAATCATAGAATCCCAGGCAGGTCTGGGTTGGAAGGGACCTTAAAGATCA
>NW_010350752.1:0-524 GCF_000700745.2 Antrostomus carolinensis | reverse complement strand
CTCTCTCACATAGAGAGCGACTCCACCACCTGCTACAATTCCCTGCTACTGAAGATAGTAAATTGCATGGCCTTGGACTTTCCATAAGAGAACATTCGGTATCACTAAGAGAATATCCTTTTTCTTTTGATGTAAATAGCAGGCTATAAAAGCAATTTTTTACACTCACAATAAAAATTAACTAATCAACTGATTACAGTGACAGTCTCATCTAAACATAAGTGCCTTAGATTTGAAGGATAAAGTTGAATGTAATTTCACCACTTCACTTTCTCTTGTTTTCTTCAACCCGTTTATGAAGATGTGTTGTAAAACAGTATCAGCTTGTGTGATGTCCTCTTGGAAATGACATGAAAAGGCAGCCTTGTTCTATAAAGATTAATCTCTAATAATAGCACAGTAAAAGATGTAACAGCTGGTATGGATTAATATTTCTTAATGTCTGCTTTCATGTGATT
Source organism: Antrostomus carolinensis (assembly GCF_000700745.2). Classification (NCBI taxonomy): domain Eukaryota; kingdom Metazoa; phylum Chordata; class Aves; order Caprimulgiformes; family Caprimulgidae; genus Antrostomus; species Antrostomus carolinensis. Next base: position 66 of record NW_010350752.1, on the reverse strand, counting down.
AATATCTGAGTGGCTTAAGCTTCCAGCAGTGGAAAGCAAACAGTGGTTGCTAAGCTCTACTAAATG
>NW_010350751.1:0-522 GCF_000700745.2 Antrostomus carolinensis | reverse complement strand
CCCTTCAGGTACTGGGAGGTGCTATAAGATGATGCATTTCATGAGCCTTACACTCACCTGTTTGTTTTACCACGTGTGTTAGGTGGCTGAGCTGGTGAAAGAGCTGCGCTGTGAGCTCGACCAGCTGCTGCAGGATAAAATCAAGAACCCCAGCATGGATTTATGCATGTGCCCCCGTGGATCTCGGATCATCGGTATGATTGTAAAGCTTGTGACCACGCAGTGACATGAAAACGGCTTTCTATAAAGACTCACTGTTTGCTGCTGCCCAAGAACAGACCAAGTGACATCGATGTCTTGATGGATTTGTTGTCCCAAAAAAAATGGCGCTGATCTCTGGAATACCAAGTTGGCAACTGTACTATTGACAGGTTTGGGGCTTTGTTTGGTGGTTTGGTTTTTTTCCCCCTTTGGTTGCAGAGAACTCGCTTGCTGGCTTACAGTGCACGCTGGGAAATGGGCAAATGGCAATCTCTGAGGAGGAATAGAAAGCGCCAAGAAAGCAAAGTGTTGAAATTTTCA
>NW_010350750.1:0-521 GCF_000700745.2 Antrostomus carolinensis | reverse complement strand
GGGAGAGGAGACACTTGCCACCGCCCACGCCTCATGCCTCCTTTGTGCCCGCGCAGCAGAGGGAGCCCTGCGGGCTCTGCTGGTCTCTCACTGCTGTCTTTGTTTCAGCGGCTGGTCTACACTGACTTTACAACAGAGGAGTTTGATGCTCTGTACGAAGCCCAGAGGTACCTGAGGCGTCCAAGCCTGGTGACGCTGTCGCTGGTGCTCAGGGGCCTCATCACGCTTTCAAAGACACCTGAGACGGTGAGCAGGCTGCAGTCAAGTGGAGCCATGTTGGCAGCCGGGGCCTGGGGCAGTGGGTAATGCGGTGGCTTGGCCTTGGCTGGGAGTCAGAACGTGGGGTGACGGCTCCAGTCACCCTCCCTGCTGTGGACGGGTCTGGTGGGTGCCCATGGAGCCCTCCAGGCACAGAGGGTTACCAATTCATCTGCCCCTTCAGGGCGGTCGGAAAAGGGGGTGGCTGAGCAGGGGACACTGTTCTCCTGGTCCTTCACCGCTTCACAATAAGGAAACTGTGT
>NW_010350749.1:0-524 GCF_000700745.2 Antrostomus carolinensis | reverse complement strand
AGAGGCAGAGCAGAGCCTCAGAGCCTCAGGCAGAGGCTCTCTCTGCATGGGGCTATGGCTTGAAGCATTGGAGGGTCTGGGTGGTCCTGGCACAGTTCAGCAAAGAATTTAAACATCCCCCAGAACAGGGCATGCAATCACTCAATGAACTGAGAGGCACCTTGGAACTCTCACAGCCATGTCCTCTCTCAGCGCGCAAGTCCACACACTTTACAATAAACCTCTCTTTCTCTTTTCCATACGTTCATCCCTCCTCCCCAGACTTGTGTTCACACCCCACCCCAGCTTTTGACAGCTTTCAGCAACTCCTTTTCTTGGTCTTCCCAACAGTCACATCCGAACCTCATTTCCTGAGATCCAAGCCAGGCATATTCCCGGGACTCCAGCTCAGTTGGTGTATCTCTAATATCCTGCATTGTCATTTCAGGGTAGCTTGGACAGATGGCCACTGCATTGTCACACCCTTCCTCCTGACGACTTACCTGTGTGGCTTCTGGCTTCCCAGAAATCTACAGAAAGGAAAC
>NW_010350748.1:0-524 GCF_000700745.2 Antrostomus carolinensis | reverse complement strand
TTTTTTTTTTAATTCTCTCCTATTCTCCATAGAAAACATGTCTGTGATCATCTTTGAGACTGAAGACTGCAAGAAAGCATCTTGCCCATGCTGAGGGAAATAGTTTTTAGAGTTTTCAGGCAGTTCTTTTTGGTTGTCAGCTGCTGCTGCTGCAAATTGAGAGCAGAGTGCTGTACAGTGTATAGTCCCAGGATGTAGACACTGTTTAGTTCTGTTTAGTCCAAGCTGATAGAAGAAACATATCGATTCATCCCTGGAAGCTGAAGCTTGCCTGCTGCCAAGTCTGAACTCTACTGTGGTGAGAAAACAGGAGGTGAGAGAAATGCAAGTGCAGCTGTTACTTCCGTGCCCTGTTCATGGGAGGAGTTGTGTGTTGACGGGTGCGTATCTTTTCCCTGTCATCTGGGATTTTGTTTTTTCTTCCTCTTGAGACAGAGCAATTTCTAGAATTAGCATTCAAAATGTGGAAGGTGGTGGAGCAGCATTTTCATTCTCACTGAAGTTGTCAGCTGGGATCTCCTCAT
>NW_010350747.1:0-520 GCF_000700745.2 Antrostomus carolinensis | reverse complement strand
GCATGGACTTACCCACGGCCACAGACGATTCCAGGTATACTTGTTCCGATTTAAGTCACAGTCCCTTAGACTCAAGTTCTCACTGAGCTGCAGCCTGTCCAGAAGATCAGCACAGGAACAGCAGCAATGCCCGGGCTATCTGCCAACCCAGGTGCATGGCCATTGCTGATACAAAAATGTTCCCAGGTACAGCAGTGTAAGATGATAAAGCAGTACAGCAACAGAATCCACTAACAAGCAGTAGCCTCTAGTATACAGGAAGGCAAGCAAGCCCCGTGGCAAGCACGGGAGCCTGCCAATTGATAACTGAACATGTGGAACAGCTGTAAACTCAGTCTCACACACTCCAAGCAAATCCAATGTTATCTTGAACCCTTTGAGCACAACGCTGGACACCAAAAAGGATTGTTGTGGGTTAACCCCAGTAGGCAGATAAGCACCACATGGCACTTGCTGACTTGGAAAGGTAAAAGTGCCAAAACACATGGTTTGAGATAAAGACAGTTTAATAAGTAAAACA
>NW_010350746.1:0-524 GCF_000700745.2 Antrostomus carolinensis | reverse complement strand
AAATGATCCCCGATATCGGATCGGGACACCAAGCAGGGGCTCCAGTGCCTGCAGCCATCCATCCCCTTGACGCTTCACATGCCCTGTGCTGTCTGTGCGTGCTGGCACTGGTTTTGTAGGACCTCGCATGAACCAAGTGCTGGAAGGGCCTCCCCTGGTTGACACCCATCTCCCCTTCAGTGCTCACACTGCTCTGTTGGGCTCTCACGTGCTTGTGCTGGAAGTGCTGCTCTTGGGAAAGGCATCAAAGGAAAGGCCTGTTCGGCAGCCATGGTGCATGTCCCTCCTTGGAGCCCCGCTGCTCCTGGGGCTAAGTGAGGAGGGGACCCCAGGGTCTGCATCTCTGCAGGCTGAACCCACAGCTCCAAGTGCTGGGTGTGCAGAGGGAGGAAGATGGGTCTCAGCTGCCCTCGCACCCCACAGCGCCTGCGCTTGAGCTGCTTCCCAGGGGGGGACACAGCAGCGGGGAGGACCATGCTCCTCTGTACACCCCACCAGGGCCACATCCCTCCACCATGGCTCTC
>NW_010350745.1:0-522 GCF_000700745.2 Antrostomus carolinensis | reverse complement strand
CTGATGCAAACGGAAAACGTTGTCTTCTTAGAAAATATTATCCGTCCTATTTCTTTTGATAGATCTCCCATGGAATTCTTTTATAGTTAAATATAAATCACGTATGGAAGAATGAAATCTGTTCTTGTAAACACAGCATATGCACAAGGAGTAAATCACGCCGGTGCAATCGCTGCTGTTGTCATCATGTGTCTCCTCCATGAAGCAGAGTGAAGAGGGATAAATAATCCTCTGGCTACGGCTGCACCTGGGTGATGTCATTCTGCATGTCACTGGCAACTGACAGCTCAGAGAAAAGCAGCTACCGGGGAATATTTAACAAAGTAAGGTAGTTGGCTGGGGAGCTCCTGCTGCACTGTGTTAACACACACAAACGTGCCGGGCCAAGGCAGCTGTGGGAATATCCCTGAAGACCTGGCTCAACAAGATGTAATTTGGATGGGCTCATGCCCAAGTGTCTACTGCAGTTGAAGGAAAAAATATATAGAATCGTATCATAGAATCATGGAATGGTTTGGGTTG
>NW_010350744.1:0-521 GCF_000700745.2 Antrostomus carolinensis | reverse complement strand
AGAGGAAATTGGTGACAGCCTTGTCCAGAATGAAGCAGAGTTGAAGCGTGCCAAAAGTCTCTGGGGCCCGGGCGAGCGATTTAGCGGGGCGAGCTGCGAGGGCCATGGCGGACGGGCAGGCGCAGCCCACATTGCTGAGAGACGGGCAGCAGCGCTGACTGGGTCGTGCCGGGCCCGGCCGCCCTCCCGGGGGCAGGGGCAGAACCCCCAGTCCCGGGGCTGGTGTGAAGCTCCCCAGGGAACCTGAGCAGGCTGTGGGGCCAGCGAGGCCCGAGGCACAGGGCCATGGCGCTGGGCAGCCAGCCAAGGCCAGCCCGCAGGGAGGGGTTCTGGGGAAGGTGCTGCCAACCCCCGGGGAGCAGACAACCCTCTGGGCCCAGCCCCTAAGGCTGCCCCCCAGGAAAGGGAGAGGAGGAGCAGGAGAAAGAAGCCGACAAATGAGTGTGGAATCTCCCAGTGCAGAGATGAACAGCCGACTTTATTGTGCTGATGGAGGGGGATCAGGGCCAGCGCTTGGGGAC
>NW_010350743.1:0-523 GCF_000700745.2 Antrostomus carolinensis | reverse complement strand
GGTGCAACTTGAGGCCATTTCCTCTCGTTCTTATGGGAGAAACCCACCCGAATTCCCAGCAGAGAAAAGCCAGAGGTGTAGAGGTCAGCTGCTCACCTCCCCAAGCCCATCTTCTGGCTCCAACACCGTGATGGCTCAGGGACGTGTTACACCAGAGCTCTCTGCCTGCAGCCCCTGCCACACACAGTGACAGGTACCCAGAAGCATCAGGGTGTGCAGGCTCAAAACGAGCCCCCAAGCCCAGCTCACAGCCACCAGCCAGTTTTTTGCTCCCGAGAGGAGGACAAGTGCTGCTGTGAACACGCTGTGACCAAAACTCCCGAGCTGGCTGCAATGCTGCAAAGGCAGAACGCCCGCAGACGGGCACTGCAGAGGGGTGGTGAGGTGCCGTGTTGGGGGAAGAGACACAGGGGCTTGGAGTTCTCACCAAAAAAAGATGAAATAAATAAAGGAAGCCATGGGAAAGCTGCCAAGGAGCGACTGCTGAGCTCCCATTATCCCTGCACCACCAGAGACAACAGAT
>NW_010350742.1:0-524 GCF_000700745.2 Antrostomus carolinensis | reverse complement strand
ACACTCGCCCTTGTTATATCTCATTACGTTTTTCTCTGTTAAAACTAAAAAAAGTCCAGGAATCGTGTTTTCCTCAGAGAAATCTGAATTTGGGGCCAGAGTAAAACTCTTCCTTGGCTCGTCCTCCCTGGGGTCGCTCTCCCCGAGGCTGGCGGAGGGGAAGGGTCTGTCCTGCGGGGTGGTGGGGTGGAGGAGGGCTGGGATTTCACTCCAGGGATGTGGCTGCTGCCCTTGGACACTGTGGGGGATAAACCCCCATGTGCTGGGGGGGGATAAACCCCCGTGGGGCGTGGGGGAGGGTAACGCTGAGCTGTGGGGCTGGTGGCTGTGAGGAGGGCAGGTTTGGGACGTGTCCACCATCCCCGCCCTGGGGAAGCTGCTCTTTGTCCTGATGGAAACTCCGTGGTGGTGGCTCCGTGGAGCTTTGTGCTTTGCCGTGGGTGGAGTGGTGCCTCTCGGTGTTTCTCGTGTTGAGGGGACGTGGCTCTGAGGTTGTGTCCGTGGCTCTGAGGTTGTGTCCAGCC
>NW_010350741.1:0-520 GCF_000700745.2 Antrostomus carolinensis | reverse complement strand
CTATTACTGTGGTGGCTACGATGGCAGCAATGATGTCTGGTGACAATGCAGAACAGGAAATAAGACACAGACTCAAAAGTCATAGGAATATTTTCAGCCTGTTTCCCACACAGCCACGCAGAGTTGTGGCTGTGGGGCTGAGGCCAGTTCCTGTCCGCTCTCCAAGAACATGACTGTGAATGTCCCCACTTGCATCCCCAGGGCAGGAGGTGACTCTGGGGCTGAAGTTTCCTTTCCCCTGTCCCTATAATAGGAATGGCATTGCCTCATCCCCAACCCTGCTGTCTTTTGCTCCTGGCAGCACCATGCTCCTGCTGCTGCTGGTGCTGCCTCTGCTGGGCTGTTCATAGGCCAGGCTCTGCTCCCCAGAATTTTCTGTAGCCATGACCAAGTCCCTTTCCTTCAGAGAGAGGTGTTACACTTCCCCACTGCCGCCAGCTCTCCTTGCAGGGCCATGGTCTCTAGTCTTCATCTCTGTCTGTGGGGCTGTGATTTCCTCTGTGGCATAAAGGCCTTTGGG
>NW_010350738.1:0-512 GCF_000700745.2 Antrostomus carolinensis | reverse complement strand
TTTTTTGTTTGTTCATTTGGTGATTTGGCCTGATCAAACCCCAGTGAATATTCAGTCTTCTCAATTAATAGTGTCACATCCTCACAGGATGGGAATCAAATCCCAGACTACCTGGTTTGATGGATCCATTGAAGAGTATTCCCACAACCCAAGTGCATTTCTGGCTGTGCTGCCCCAGCCTTTGGCTCTTTTGCAATGTCTCCACGACCCACTGGGGCTGGCAGGGACGAGGACTGCTGGCTCTGCCTCTGCAGGCTCCACGGATCCAAACCCTCCACCAGCCCTGACCAGGGAGCAGCATCCCCATGAATCTGTGAACATAAAGGAGAGAGGCTTCTCATTTGCCACGTACACCAGTCCCGTAACCGACCATTTTGGGGGTGCAAAGAGGAAGGATGTTTGCAAAAAGTGCAAGTCAAGCAAAATGGAAGAAAGCTGCCTGTTCATGGTGTTCTCAGAACAGTTCTGTTTGTGGTTTATGAGAAGGGGGACCTTGTTAATGTTTACAAATA
>NW_010350737.1:0-523 GCF_000700745.2 Antrostomus carolinensis | reverse complement strand
CTAGAGGGTTCTTGCCAAGTGTCATCTGGACTTTCATTGTCTAGAACTTCTCGTCTTGCTCTTATCTGCAGAAGTTCATGTTTTCCGTTAAATGGGGACCTTTTCCAAATTGGACATAAGGTTGGAAGGCCTAAAGTAATCTCCTTTACTTTCCCATCTACAGGCAGATGTGTTGTCCAGGTACCATCACTTGCTGCCCATACAAATTGTCCTGGGCCTCGGATTGTAATTTTGGTACATCCTATGACTGCTTTATAATTCACTCTGCCTTGTTTATGTTTGATCCCTCTGCAAGCACAACCAATTTGTAGGGCTATTGCCAGGGGTGGCATCTGTTTTATCTCTACATCATCCAAAGTGCAGTCATAAGTTTTATTACATGCCCACCAACTTACTTTGTCTGCCCTCGTTCTGCTGCTGGTGGCAGTGTTCGTTATTGCTGGATCTGTTTCATTCTCGGGGCCTTCCCACTTAATACACCAAGGGGTGTCTGCCATATATTGGAATCTTTGAAGAATACTCA
>NW_010350736.1:0-523 GCF_000700745.2 Antrostomus carolinensis | reverse complement strand
TTTTTTGTTTTGTTATGTGGGGTGAGTTTTTTTCCTCCTCTCCTTTTTCAGTCCTTGTTAAACACAGTGAACCTGTTCCTTCCTCAGTTTTTTACTACTCTGTATGTTTGGTTTGTGAATCTCCTGAGCAAGGCAGTAACCCAGTGAATTGAAAAAGTATATTATACCCTTCAGCAGACCATATAAAATATGACTGAGCTGAAAGGAATTGTCCTTAGAAAAAAAAAATATATTCATTTCTACTTTCTTAGTCTCAAAACCAAAGTTAGTTTTAAGTATGTCCATAACATATCAGTATACTTTTCCTCCCTGAATCAATTGCTGCTTTATTGTTTTTTAACTTTTTTTTGTGTCCTATTATATACTATAACAATGAAAATCGTCAGGCTCTTATAATTTTAAAGGTGTCCTCCCTTTACATTAGTGTACCTAAATTACAAGCTAACATTTTACCATAGTGTAAAATCTACCTTTGAGAAACATAAAACCCAAAGAGTCTACACAACAGATTCTACAGCACATA
>NW_010350735.1:0-523 GCF_000700745.2 Antrostomus carolinensis | reverse complement strand
GTTGAGTCTGTTTTGCCCGTGACAGTAGCTGATGAGTGATCTCTCCCTGTCCTTACCTCATCCCATGAGCCTTTCATTTATTTTCTCTTCTGTGTCCAGCTTAGGAGAGGAAATGATAGACCAGCTTTGGTGCACACTGTGTGTCCAGCCAGGGTCAACCCACCACAGCCATACTGCTCTCCCACATCTCAGCAGGCAACCCCACAGTCCTCAAGGCAGAGGCTTTCAGCCTCTTGGGAAAAGGTCCATTTGCACAGGCTTTTTTGTCTGCTTGGTTTACAGGCACGGTGCCTAAACTCCAAACGATGCACATCTCTAAGAAAAACAGACCAGGTAAAATTAAGTCAATTTCTTTCATCCCCACTCCCTTCTCCCTGCCATCCCCCATCATCCCATTCAGGGAAAATACAGTGGTCTAAATGTTCCATAAAACACAACTGCCACACATCCCACCTGCATCCAGCTTCCATCTACGTTTTGAAGAACATTAAGAGGAGGAAAAAAAGAAAAAAAAAAAAAAAAA
>NW_010350734.1:0-522 GCF_000700745.2 Antrostomus carolinensis | reverse complement strand
TTCCCTGCCTGTCCTTCCTAAAGAGCCTGTAACCTTCAGTCACCCTGCTGCGCTGTACCGTACCTGAGAGCAAGTGGCTTGGTGAAATGAGTTCAGGGGACGTTATGATTTTTCCTGCAGGACCACTTCTCCTTCCAAAAACCAAGACCCTCCACCTGGGTCTGTGCCGTGCCAGGCTGGCCTACACATCTTGAAGCATGCTGCTCAGTCTGATACTGTATCATCAAGAGAAACCCCCCACTTCCTCCAGTCAGGCCAAATACTGAGTTTTAGAGCCCGGTAAGCACTGATCTCTTCTTAGAAAGGGATTCAATATGTTTATATATATCTATAATTTTAACATAGAAGCTAATCTGTTGGTAATCTGTTTGTACATTAAGGCATCCTCTGCTCTTTTACACCTTCCCTCATGATTTTTTTCCATAAAAAGTGAAATGTTATTATAGAATTATGAGATAAAAATTTCTGAGAGAGGAGTTAACTTCCAAGCTCTGAAAACCCTTCAGAAACTTTGAGAGGAAA
>NW_010350733.1:0-523 GCF_000700745.2 Antrostomus carolinensis | reverse complement strand
TCCAAAAGTTTCACCTTGCTCTATTGCTGAACTGCAGTGACTGTCAGTATGAGTTTTATCTTCCTTAAAAAGTGGTGACAGTAATATTGGAACCTTGTGAGAAATTACTTCATTAGTGCCTTCAAATTATTGAGGTTGCTGAATGGAAAATTCTCTAAGTGTAATATCACGCTGAATAGAAAGTGGAATGTTAGACTGGAATCAATCATTGATCCAATCAGAGCTATCATCCTCTGACCTATGTCTCAGCGTCTCCGTGAACACCAAATGATCCCGAAGAATAAACTGTCGAACACATCAAATTGCAACAGCTGGTGACTGCCAAATGCCCTGATGAATGTGCTTTGGCAACTTTGCTATTAGCACCTCATTTTATAAGCAGGACAATGGCCAACTGTAATCCAGATCATTCCCAGAATACTGGCTTATTAGGTTCTCTCTCTCTCTTCAGTCTAAAATTTATGATCTACATATTTCACCCTCCTCAAGATCTTTAGAAATAGCAGGAAGATGTAAAAGAAAA
>NW_010350732.1:0-522 GCF_000700745.2 Antrostomus carolinensis | reverse complement strand
AAGCCACAAAATTGTTCAGGCATCTGTAGAGGTTAATTAAATGCTGTCCATGCTTGACAGACTGAAAATCCTTCCTGTGGCCAAAAATCCCCCCAAAAACCAGAAGGGTAAATTGTGCTGCCCAAAGATTTTTCTCCACTATGTTCATCACTTACATTTAAAAAGAGAGAAGTTATCCCATTAAAACCAAATAAATTAAATGCTTTCAGTATGAGCTACCATTCTGCTATTATCAACTATTAGAGATAACTGAAATTCTATAATAAGTATATTTCACTGAAAATGAACTTCTCTAAAAATTGAACAATCTCCTTTCTCTTTTCAATTTCCCTTTTATGTTCTTCTCCCTGCTCCATGCTCGTCCCCGTTAGTGGCTAGCTGAAGGTTCCTTACATGACTGGGTGCCCCCAAAAGGCTCAGGCAGAACTTCCCTCACACAGTACTGGGACACCAAAATTTGCTGTTGTAAATAAGAAGTGAAGGAAGCTGCTCTGCTCCAAGGACCTATATTGCAAGCAGGTA
>NW_010350731.1:0-522 GCF_000700745.2 Antrostomus carolinensis | reverse complement strand
ACTTTGAGCTGTTGACCACAACTCTTTGATTAAAAGGCTTTTAGAGATGCCATTGCATGTGTGGAAAGAAGCAAATTTGTTCATCAAGACAAATTTTCTGATTTTGGTAAGGAGACACACCTCAGCTGCAGAAAGCTTTATGGGCAATGTCACATTTGGGATCTGTGCTGGCTCCTGGGTACTAATTGCTATTGGCAATTTTAACAAGAGAAGCATGGCAGGGGAGAGCAGAAACATTCTCACCAGAGTTCTCCTGGGAAAGCTGTTCCAGACTGTGCCCATGTTATAAATAATATTACAGAACAATATGTAAGAAAAGCTTTAGGAAATATGTAATTTGGTACAGAGCCGTTTCACACCACGCCTGCCTGCTGCACACAGGCTGGTGCGAGAGGCTCCGCCAAGGACTGCAGAACTTGAGGCAGCCGGGGTTTCTTCTGGGCCACGCTGGTCCCCTTACTGAGCACCCAAAGCAAAGGACGCTCGTCCTGGGGGCAGGTGCGGTTTGCGTCAGGGAAATCA